>NW_010420267.1:17379-34633 GCF_000710305.1 Buceros rhinoceros silvestris
TCAGCAGGATTATCATCCCTCGCTTGCACCCTAGAAGGAGCCACCAATTAATTTTTATTGCAGTAATTCAGTAAAAAGATATTGGCGAATGCTTTTATTAGTCTAATCCTGTCTTAGAAGCTTCTACAAGCTCCTCTAATTACCATTTTCAAATAATTCCCCTAATTTGCTAGTGAACAAGTGAAATGCAGGAGGGAGAAGTTCCAAATTTCCTTATGTTGGGGTATAGTAAATTTAGTACTAGTTCCAATGCATCCGGAATTAATCTTGACAGTTTGCTCATCGTACTGTGAACTTCTTCAGATAGAAGACTGCCTCAGTGTCTTCCCTGCAACAGATGATAGAAATAAATAGAACAGTAGTGTTGTTACTCTAGCAACAAGAACTGTGAGAAAATTAACTCTTGTCTGTTTGATCAGTTCTGAATTGTGCACTGTACTGAATCCTGAAATAAGCAGTGGAAGCACCAGCTTTTGTGTCTGTAATACTGGAAATACTTCTCAAAATTCTGAGAAGGGTGAAGAAGGCAGCGAGAACAGACTTTGAGTGTTATGTGGGAAATGGGTAGGGGTGAAATCCCTGGTGGTCAGCTCTGAAGAAAAAAGGAGCTCATTAAGGTTGGCAGTTCGTGAAGAATATTGTCTTCCACAGTCCAGGAATGCAGGCAGATCAATTAGGGGAATGTCTTGTCAGTAGAGAACTCAGGTCTGCACCCTAGTCCTAGTGCAGTGTAAGGGAGGTAGAAGCAGCTGTGGGCTACAAAGGAAGAATCCACGGACACTAGTCAGCCCTGTAGGGATGGTGTTTGAAAAGCCAAAACTCGTCTGGAACTGATGCTTGCAAGGGATCAAGATCAACAAGAAGGCTTTCATGACTTTGTTAGCAGTAAAAGACTGAATAAGGAAAAGGAATGTTCCTGAATCACATGAGCAATTCAGTAGCACGGCTGGAGTAACACAGTAAGGCTGAGGTGCTCTGTGCCTTTTTTGTTTTGGTCTTTTCTAATAAGGTCACTCAGATCTCCATACTTGGGAAAGGTTCAGGGAGTAGAACACTCATGGTGGGTAAAGAACAGCTCAGGGATCAGCTGGGAGTTCTAGACTTGTACAAGTCCATAGAGTGAGATGAGCTGCATCCGAAGATGGTGAGAAAGATGCCTGATATCTTTTCAAGGCTATTCTCCCTTTGAAAGGTCAGAGACCTCAGAAAGCCCACAGCTGTGAGAGGCAAATATTGCAGTCATCTGTCATAGGGGTGATCTAGGAAACAATACACTGCTCAGCTCCACTGGACTCCCTGGAAAAATCATGGAGTGACTCATCTTGGAATGTATTTTTGGGCATGTGAAGGAGGAGAGAGGAACTGGAAGCAGCATGGATTTATCAAGGCTAAATTATGCCTGACCAGCCAGGTTGCTTTCCATAATAGATTTGTGAATGAAGGAAGAACAGTAGTGGTTAGTAGTAACTTCAGCAAGGCTTTCAGTACAGTCTCTCACAGTATGATTGTATTCAAATTGGGATGTTACAGTCTAGATGGGTGGACGGCCAGGTGGGTAAAAAAACTGGTCATGCTCTACATGGAGGCCAGTGACAAGAGGGATACTGGAGAATTCTATACTGAGGGACCTAAACGGGCTGGAGGAGTGGGCTAATGGGAACCTTATGAAATGAATCAAAGTCCTGCACCTAGGAAAGGAGAACCCTTTGCAACAGTACAGTCAGGATGGAAAGAGAGCAACTTTGCCAAGAAGTTTTTCACCAAAACTAAGAAGGGAACGAAATAAAAAAAGGAACTTGAAAGGTGAAATAGGAACAAGGGTGTTGATGAGAATGCTTGTCTTGCAGGGTGTATCAGAGGGCTCGGAATCCTGACTCCTTATCTCCATGCTTCTCCTGCATTGTGGTGACCTGTATCTGCAGGTCTTTTAACTTCTGTCTCATTGTTCTGTTGCTCGTTAATGCTAGGGATTTGCTTGCGACATTCAGTAGGCCTTTAAGGTCTTGGATGAAAAGTGCCTAGATAGGAGTAATTCTTAAAAGCTAAGTGAGTGATATTAGGAACAAATAATGAACATTTTTTTCCCTCCAGTAAGCTGTATAGTATATTGCTTTCAGAATGTTATAAGCAAGTAAAACGAATGGAAAGAATTAAAGCTGGGAAGTGAAGGAGCAGTGTACCAGGGAGACATTCCTGCCCCTTAAACACAAGAGGGAAATGTGGTGTAGTCCTGGTTAGCGGAATTGCTTTAAACAGTGCAGGGTGAGCCAATCTTTCAAACTGCCTGTGAGATTTCTGTCTTGCCTCCTTTCCACTGGGTCGCTGGACTGATGGACTGGACTTCTTTGCTGCCTTCCTGTGCGTCATTATAGAGTGAACGGCCTGTTGCAGGTGGTCGAGGTGGGGTCAGAAGGAAAACTGGGTCATTTTTAAATACCCTCTTGGTATGCTTGCCAAAGCAAATCTTGCAAAGTAACGATGTACCAAAATCTTAGTGTGGTAATTGTTCCACTTGGGGTAACAGATCTCAGCAGTTGTGCAGATGGGAAAACAGTTTGGTGAGGGCTTAAAGCCTTGTGTTCTGGTTCTTCCTGTTCATGCACAGATAAAGCTTATATGCGCATACTGTTCCATGTGAAAGTTGAACATAACTAATCAGTAATTTACTATAGGCTGTGTAGAGGGTATAGTAGGAAATTAGCTTTCTGCCTGGTTATTAATTTTCTGCCTACTTCCTGCCTTTTGAGGGAAGTGACTATTGCAGTTGGGTACGCACATAATTCTTTGGAATCGAGTTCAGTATTGCTAGCTTTCCTCATCTTTCCCCCAAATACAGTAGTGCTTCTTTAATTTTGTTTAGAGTTGTGGGTATACTGCAGGATCTTGGAGTTATTCCTGTTTCAAAAGACATGAAAGACACACCAGTAATTAATTCAGTCAGAGGAAAACCTTGGAGTAAGATAGGAATTTGAAAATCTGTATTGCTGGCTGACTGATTTTAACAAATTGGTTGAGGAAAACCACATGTATCATTCTGATAAACACAAAACTTCCAAAATGTAGTCTCATTAAAAAAACAAGGAAACAATTATAAACAGCACAGAAATATCTCTGCCTTCTCTCTAAGTCCTGTCTAGTTTATCTCCCAGTGTAGAACTGAGTTTAGTGTTGCAGAACGCAAGTAGTTCTGCTTTAATGCTTGTCAGGTCTGACTCTCTGGCTTTTTCCCTGCTAGTTCTTATGGAACCTGCTTACAGAGAATTGAATTAATGGTTTTGGGGGTCATTATGTAATCTCCTCTGTATTTTGTGGCCGGTTTCTTCAGATAATGCAGGTTTGCTAATCTGCATTTTTCTTTATGGTTAAAATGACCAGCGTGTAAATGTTACTTCAAGTCTTCAGCTGACAAGCAGCAGTTAAGCTTCACATATCCCAAGAGTGAAGAATATGGGATAGGTAGCACAGTATTAAAATGATTTAGAGGCTGGAGCTAGTTACTGGCCATAAATACTTCTGATAATTGTCAAGTTCTTTTGCTGGTCTGTCTTTGTAGTTAAGATCTCAGAGAATCCACACTGTTATCCCTCAGCAGAAGCCCTCTTCAGCCCCAGGGTATATGTAATTTGTGAGGGAAGGAGGAATGCTGACTAACGTCTGTAACATTTATAAAAGAAATAGCTTTTGTTTCACAGGAAAAAATGGTTACAATGCTAATTAGATAATTCCTATTATATTTGCTTGTTACAAGAGAATAAAATACATATTAGCTCTGCTTCTGAGCTATGCACCTCAGTTTTTATCTGCCTTCAGTTTCTGCATGCAAAAGCTTTTTAATCATCCATTTTTGCAGTGTTTTGTTACGCATCTAAATTAAGCATGGGAATCAGTCCTCAGAACACCTTGATAAGGCTGTTCATTTCAGGTTGTTCATTGCCAGAGAGATTTGGGGTTGTATGTACTTTGTAAAGAACTCTGGTCTTTGTTTTTTGCAGTTGTTATTAGTACAAATAAATAATTCTATTGTCAGTACTATGTAAAACAAAGGTAGTGAGAAAAACAGTTCTGGTGGTCTGATTTGCATGATTCGAAATCTAGGAATTGTTGCCCAAATGTAGGGAGATTGGTGGAGTTTTATTTAAGTTGTATTTTGGATTTTTGTCACATATTTAAAAGTAACTACATGGGGGTAAAGGGCGTGTGGGAGGCATTGTTATAAGTTTCTGAAACTCCTGAGGTCAAAGCTGCGATAGAGAGCTTTGAAAGGATAAATATTGTAGTGTAAGTAATTTATTAAACATCTTTTAGAGGAAGAAAGAAAGAAAAAAAACAGCAAAAAAAAAAAAAACAAACCCCAAACCTTAAACAAAAAACCCCAAACAGCTCTTACTTAGCTTTAACACTATATTGATAGTGTTTGGACAAAGACAAACAGTCCATTCTCTTCCAAAGATACTAGTGATGGGAGTTCTCTCCACATTTGGTCACATTTTGCACGTACAGTGCTTCTGACTGAATTGTTACAGTCTTGAATTAAAAGGTACTTTTCCTCCTTGTCTCCCTTTTTTTTTTTTCTTTTTTCTTGTTTTCTTTTGATTAAAGATGTACTTGCCATGGATGTGTTCTCACACTGACATTTTTTTCAGAAGTGGCAGCAGGAGCAATAGACTATATCTGACTTGCCCATGCCAGTCAGGAGGAAAGGATAATGTAATGAAAATTGGTATTTAGGAACTTTTCTGAGCTGGAACTCCTAACTTCAGGAACCTGGGAGTATACAGGCCAGTAGATTGCCACTAGATCTTATTGGCTGCCAATTACAAATTCATCTAGCTTCTTACCTCATCCATTCCATTAGTATGCATTGTTGTTCCACACAGGGGATTTCCATTGGTCATCTGTGAACATTTTTCATATTTTTATTTATACATGCATGTATAATATATACAAAGAACACGTTTTAGAAAGTATCCTTAATAATCAGCTTGCTTTAGTCTGCATAAAGTAATTTCTATACTGGACAGTGCTGTAAGCTGCTACGTTTGTGTAACACCATAAACAAGACCACCCTTCCTCAGTGGCTTGTAGTTGTGAGCTTGAAAATTCCTGTGGATCTGGGGAAACAGCAGCAACTCTGTTCTCCAAATAGACCTGACTGGCATCTTTTTTCAGAAAGTGGGAAGTCTAGAAGACTGGTTATTTTTGGACAGCTGGGTGAAACAGTGCTTTGCATGCATTTTTCTGCTATGAGGTTAGGTACTAGTACACGTTGTACTTCAAGCACTTCTTCCCAGGGTGACAAGGATATTCTTGCCCAGAACTTGAAGGCAGAGCCATTAGCTTTCGTTTTATTATTAAAAAAATCCTTCTTGCAGTAAGAAAGAGGGACTGATTTCTTTTCCACAGTGGCATCTGTGCTTTAGAAAATCCTGAAGATGGCATTGGCCTCCTGCTTCTTTCTTCATTCATCTTCAGCATCATCCTCTGTTCTCTGATTCCTCGTAGGCCTTTCCTCAGAGGGTTCATTTCTATCTTCTCGCTCCCTAAAACATTGTTCAGGAGTAGAGATGTTAATTAAAACCAGATAGAAATTTTACTGAAGAGATTTTGTGTTAGAATGATTTTAGACTGCTGTAAGCTGAGCAGGGAATGTACCAAACCAAACTCCATAAATTAAGTCTTGCTGGTGAGGCCCATGAGGCACTTTTCCTCCCTGCCCCTCCCCACCCCCCCCAGCATATATGTAGAAAAAGGGTGACTGGTGTATCTTTTCTCATCCCACTTCTAGTAGTCTCCATCATGAGAATAAACAAAGGTTTCTGTCTTGGAGTCATAATTTTGAATACAGAGCCTTAGGCTAGCAAAGACAGTAACAGCTGTAGGACCCAGAGAAACAATCAGGGCTTTGCTTATCAAATAATTGTGCATTCTTGACTGACTTGGGCTTGCTCATTTGGTTCCAAGGTTTGAATGTTTGGGTTCTACCCCAGAGACCACAAAGGTGTCTGGTAATACTGGGCATATTTCATGAGAAGAGATGGGAGCCGCTAAGGTAGAAATGGAAAGGAGAAGGCAGTGCACACTTCCTTGATTTCTTTTTTCTCCTGTGCTTTCCACTGCATATGTTGATGCCAGAGGAAGAACTTGAACCCTTCATATGTTCCATTTAGTTCTCTAGAGAAAGGTACTTACGTCATCTCATAGTCCTTGTCCTTGTCTGCCCGACAGCAGCAGCAATAGGCTAAAATACCAATAACTATAATTGCAGCAACAGCTCCACCAATGATGCCAGCATAAAGAGCTATGTTCATGGATGCTATACAGGAAGAAAAGAATGAGCGTTTTGCAGTAAGAATGATAACAAGTACACCAGCACAATCACTGGACTTCAAATCCCACCACCAGATATCAGATCACTCTACCAGATCCAGACTGTGGAGAAGCCACATTTATTTGATGACAGCAACTGGAATGAATTCTGTACAAGGTGGCTTATAAGTCTGCAGGAGCAGTTAGACAGGCATGGGGAGGACCCCCTGGATCTGAACAACCGCTGTACTTTGTCAATACAGTTTAGTTTCAGACTTTGGGGGCTCAGGCCTATCTCACTCTACACAGTTTTTTGTCACCTGTGAACTAACCTTATGAGTTAGTGAGTGCTCTGTCACCAATATAATGAATCTGTCTTAAAGGTAAAAAAGGTGTGCTTTTTTTTGGGAGAGAGAAAGAAGAATTTTGTAATTCTGTCTGCACTGCCTCCATTAATCCTTCGACACTTAGCTAGGATACTTTCTCGGCACCATTCTTCCAGTAAGCAACCCCATCTCTTACGTGGCATAACGCTGACTGTCATGTTGCAGAATTCCTTTCCCACAATGTTTGTTGAAGTGCAGATGTAAAAGCCAGAGGTATCCGCTGAGATGTTCTTCAGAGTGATTTGTTCCCCTGTTGTGAAACACAAATCCGGTTCAGAAAATAAAAGAATTAAAGCAGGGAAGGAAGTGGGGACAGCAGCCTTTCAATTCCAGCCCAGGGTAGTGGGAGTGATGAGAGGTTATTAAAGCTGATGTATTGCTGTTTCTTGCTCAGGAGCTGCCGTGCTAGTCCCTAGGTTTTAGTGAGATTTGTGGGAGGACAAATGGAAGTGTGCTGTTTGGTTTACAGGGGACGTGTGGCATTTGAACATTCCTTTTAGAAAGAAAATTGTGTGTGGAGGGTAAAGAAGTGTGTGTGCTTAGTGAAAGCTTTTTTGTGTTGGTTTTTGCTGAGAAATACAAGATGACCAAAACCAGTATTTAGCTTTGATGAATTAGCTTGTAAAACAACAAACAACTCCTCAATCCTCCAGCTCTTAGGATTTCAGATCTGAATTATTTAGATGTGAGGGAAATTGTTTTCTAGTCTGGTAGAGGCCACGCAGGCTGTGAAAATAAATGAAGGAAAAGAAGTACAGTGACGTGGGATTGCTATGCTACTGATGTTGTCTGTCCAGCCTAACAGAGCTCAGAACCACGTGCCAAAGCTTAGGTCTGTCTGCTAAAGCAGGCAGCCTTTGTTTGTTACATCTCCAGCTGACATTTGTATGTGTAGTCCATGCTTTTTGTTTCTGATCTACTGATAAAGGTTCAGATTTCTGCTCTAAAAGCTAAAGGCTCTGAATACATTTCAGTAATTTTCCTGTTTTATTTTCCCTGTGATCTCATGTCTTTCCAGCTCCCACATGGGACTGCAATTCTGTTGAGTCTCTGCTGGCGCCTAGCGCCAGAGAGTAAAAGAACATGCAAACCAAGAAATAACAGGCTGCATGCTTGATTTTTTTCCTTTTAGTCTCTACATACTGTCTGTGCTTACTTTTTTTTTTTCAGTGTGATGTTTATAACGCTCAGAGTTTACAGTTGGACTGTAAATCCTCCTATATTAAATAAAAAATAATTGACCGACGAGTTAAATTGGCAAAAATGGGGGTTGGATCAGTTTTGGAGTGGCTTTTAAGGGGATTCCAAACACGCTACAGCACTGGGAGTTGCTTAGCATGGGTACTTAGTGCAGAAAGAAAGTGCTTTTAGCAACAGCAGGGCGTTCAGCCAGCTTAGGGCAGAAGGTGGCAGTCGGCACACTCTGATGAAAACAGGAATGAGATGGAAATGGATCAGAAGAGACTCCTGTCCCAGGGAAGAAGAGGATGACGGCAGAAGCGGGCAGGCAGCTGCTGTTGTAAGATGGCAACTCCCAGTATGTTCCGGGCTATGCATGATGTGTTGGCACCACGTAGTGGCCAGCCAAAGGCTTGTGTCCCTGGTGTTATTTCAGCTTTTGCATAATTTACGCAAGAATTGGCTAGTGAGTGCTGAATATCCTGATGAGCCTAATTATGCTTAATTTACCTCCATAGTAATGCTACAATAGGTTAAACCAGGAAGGGTACGTTCAGATAGTCAGTCTTTCTGGAGCTGAACGTACCAGGAAGAAACAAAGTTGTTTAAAGGAGTAAATCCTGAGTCCTGTGTCACTACTACACTTCAAAGAGTACTAAATGCTCATTTCTGTGTGAATAGTTCTACCAAAGGTCCTGTCATGGAAATTCAGTTGTTTGTGTGGGGTTTTTTTCCAGATTCTGACTTAAAATGAAAGCAAATAAAATATTTGGGCCTGTATGACAGTCCTAAAGAATCAGAAGCCTCTTTTATGCTTGTGTAACAGTTTCTCCTGCCACCTTCCTCTAGGGGAAGAGTCATCTCTAGAAGGACAGTAGCTTCCAGAGCCAACTGTTGTTTGCATTTGTCCCAGGAAGCGACCTGGTCATTGTTGAGCAAGCTGGTGTATAAAAACACATCAGTTAGAAAACTCAGTGTTATTCCTCATGTTATGCCCCACTTACGCCCAGCAATTGAGAAGTCATCATTTCTGGCTGCTTCCAGAGTGAGCCAGCTTTCTTCCCACGTGAGAGCTGAAGTCAAAAACCTTACTGACCATCGTTACTTTAGGTAACAGTCCTTTTCACCCTGCTAAGTTACTCGTGAGTGTGCCTTGTATCAGGAGGATGACTTTTCAATCCTGCTTAGAGAACTTCCTAGGAAAAGCCTTAAGCATGTTCTTGTATTTGCATTTCAAACTACTTCTAACCTTGATCTATAGAGAGCTCAAAGACTTAATGTTTTTGAATTTCCCGTACCTTCTGTTGTTTGTAGTACACGGGGTTCATTTTGTACATTGAAGCTTTGCCAGGTATATTTGGGCTTTGGGGAGCCCTCATGAGAGATGCAGGTCAAATTGATTGTGTGTCCATACTCTGCTGTCCCCAGAATCTTGCATTCTGGCTTGGATGGTGCAACTGAAGGAAGAAAAAAGGAAGGAATTTTATTAATCAGAAGTAGTTTTTTATTTCAACCTGTCTCCTTAACCTGTGGTCTTTATTCTGGAATATTTGAAGAGAGGCTGGTCTTGCACCTACCACCTTCTTCTCAAAGGAACTGGAGTGAACTTGTCTCTGTACTGTTTCTCCCTTCTTAGCGCTGTGGAGCCAAGAAGGAACTGTAAGATGCTTTTTGGGATATGTCTAATAGTGTTGGATAACTCATCCTTTGGTAACTAGTGTAGGACCAGCCACAGGGGGATGAGGAATGCCCTGTAATGAGGCAAGGGTTGTTGGGAAAGTGTACTATACAACTCTAAAAACTATTTTTTGCAGTCAGGTATGTAAGGTAGTTGGGTGCTCTAAGCTGTCCAGCCTACTTCCATAGTTGTAGGAGAAGACCAAAAATGGAATTGTGGATGATGACTTCCTGGGAAGGTTTTTGGTTTTGTTTGTTAGAAAATCTATCATCTGAAACAATGTGGATATTAGAGGTAGAACAGCGTTTTATCTAACTGATATAGTGTTGCCTCCATCATGCTTACCAAGGACGAAAAGATCCAAGGTTGCCGCCTGCCTGGGAGGGTCATTCCTTAGACGAACGCTGCATGCATATGTTCCATTGTCTTCCATGGTCACTTCTTTGATGATGATACTGATGTCCCCTTTGTTTACATCACCGCTAAACTGTATACGGTTTTCATAGCCCTGGCCATACTGTACAAGTCCATCAAAATACCTGTTGACAGCGTCATTCTGGTAAGGAAAGAAAATGTTCAACCTTAGATTCTTCTGAGTGGGTCTACAAGCTAACCTGATGGATTAGCCCACTTTTACGAGAAGAGCAGCTTGGAAAACAGGACCCTAAACTGCCCCAGTTTGCCAAAAAGTAAAGAAAAACAGGATCAAAAGGTTCTGGGTTTCTGTCTGGAATCCCCCTCTCCTGCATTATCTGAAGTCAGAGACAACTGATTCCTTTTGCTTCAGCTTATTCACTTTTCCTCTCCATGACAGGACACCATGAGACTTCCTGGAGATCCATATGTCAGTTAAATTCCACTGTAATTACAAAATTTCCCTTGCTTTCTTCCAGCAAGGATCTTTATAAAGAAACTGCCTCTATAGGCAGTTACTTCAAGGAGATCTCCAGAGGCTAATTCTCCTCTCACCAACCAAATCCCAAGAAGCCAAGGAGAACTTTAGAGGTCTCTCTACCTTCACATATTCCATGTGAATGGAGGAGACGTCAAGAATCCCTCCACGTACTATTATCATAAACATCAAACCTCTTATATAGTGTCAAAGATGTGTATAGATAAAAATGTGTATAAGACATATACTTAAAATATGCGTATGTTTTTTATAAAGTGTCTGAGTATTTAATGTATTTTAGTAGATGTAAACCCATGTTAACCTACAGTAACGTGTCCTCAATACACAGTTGCAACACCAAGAGAGAGGAAAGAGAAGAGTGGGGGCTTGCTAGTATCATGCAATAGATTTGGGATAAATTGCATCTAGAATCAGAGTTTCTGTTTGCATGGTTCTGAGATTAAAGAAAATCTTGAAGAAATCTTTTTCTTCCAATGCACATTCCCACCCACAGTCCTCCTTCCATCTCTCCTCTCCCTCTTGGATGCCCTATCATATGTTTCTTTATGCAACTTGATTTACCGGACTATTGATTTTCTTCCAGACAACAATGTCTCCTGAGCCAATAGCAGCCTCTGTTTTAAAATTACAGTGGAGAGTAACGTTGTTCCCTCGTGCCACCTGTATTTTCTTGTCAGGTGCTTCCACGGTGAGGGTATAAGCAGTCACCAGAACTAGGAAGAGAATAAATCCTGCAGTCAGCAAAATTAACGATTCCACATTTTGTCTCTTCAACTTTCTTATGTTCCGTACACCCCACATCCCCTCTGTCATCCATGACATTGCCTGTTGAGCAAGAGGTAATGTATGCTGTGGCTAATTGACATAGGAGGCTGCTGCACAGCATGGCTAAGTGCCAAACTCTGCTTTTCTTTCCTCACTTCCCTCTTCTTTACCTGAACATACATTGCTATGGAGTTTATAAAGATTTTTTTTTTTCCTGAGCCCTCTTTCAGTGTGACTGACATCCTTTGACAGTTCTAAATGTATGGAGGGAGACAGATAAACAGATAATACAAGTGCATCAGCAGTCTTAAGGATTCAGGCTATACTAACAGTTTGATACTGTCAAATTTCAGGCATCAGGAAAGCTGTCACATAACTTGCCTCAATCCAAGTCCATACAGAAGTGACATTTTGTGCTAGGGAATCAAAACGTGCTCATGTAATGCCCTGAAGAGGAAAAACCTAGAAAAGTAAAGAGAGCTTGAAAGAAACAAGAGAAAAATAGCTATTAATTTTAAAAAATTAGTAGGGTTATAGTCATCTTTTTTTAAGAACCGTAGCTCCTTGCCTGTGGAGCACAGGAATAGCTGGGAGTTGAATAAAACAGAAATTCCTCTGTGTCCTGGTGAAGCATGCAGAGTGCAGGGTAGGTGTTTCTTGTACACTATATTCCATTTGACTTGATGCTTAATTCATCATATCTTAACTAGTAGCAGGTCTTAATTACTCTCAAAATTGGGTTGGAGTTTTACTTCTGCCCTGCTGTAGATGACCTTCATGCCTGTGAGAACCTGTGTTTAAAAACACCTGCTTTCTTCTTGCAGTTTGTGTGATTTTTGTTGTGGGTTATTTTTCTTTTATGGCACTGTTAAGGGCCGAGGGCCGACGTAAACAACCCCTCGAATTCCTTAACGATTCTCCTCTGTCTCACTGGAGACAGAAGAGGTTTTAAGGGGAAAGAAGAAATTCACGCCTCGGTTTCGCGTTATGGAAACTGAAACAAACTTTTAATACAATAAATCCGCACTATAGACTACTGTGTATATGTACACAAACCCAGAAAAGAGACAAAGGGGAAAAAACCGAAGAAGAAAAGATTTACACAGTCTGTTCTTTTCAAGGTCGGTTTGTCGGCAGGCAGCCAGCAGCGCAGTAGGCGTGCGCAGCCTCGCTTCGCTCCGGCCGGGTCGGGTCCCTCTCGCGCCGGGAAAGGGGGCGGGGAGAACACCCCACTGCTCTCAGGCGGAGGAAGCTCCGGAGAGCTCCCTGCACGAGCAGCCGGGAGCTTCGGGTGTCTCACCCTATTCCAGAGGAGACTCACGGCAGTAACAGTTCACGGTCTGTGATCCTCAGGTGCTCTGGGGGTGTCAGCCCTCGGGTCCCGGGCCTAGGTCAGGCAGCAGAGCAGCAGCAGGGCCAAACCTTCGTGAAGCGGGCGGAAGCCGAAAGAGGAGGATCCTCCCCCTGCCTGCTGCTTTTGTAACCTTAACACGTAACGTTGCACCTGACTCCGTTTGGGCAATTAAATGCGGAATTATTGTACTACATGGAATAATTCTATTTGTCCATTTCCCAAAACAAGGAAGCTTTAGCTCAAACCAGGACAGGCACCAAACAATAATTTGAAAAAATCTAAATCTGAAAACATTTAGAGAGAGTGCAGGGAGGCAGGAGAGGAAGTGCTCCTCAGAGGCTTTCCCATGTCAAAGAGGAACATGGTCCAGTAAGAGGAAAGTGGAAGAGGGCTGCGATGTATGCTGTCCCTGAGAGAGGCACACTGTGTGTGGTGGTGGATGTTGGCTTCCAGAAGATCCAGGCTGAGTCTGTTTCCCAGAGAGGATTTGACTGGAAAGTTGCTATCTAGCAAGCTTTGGGTCCTTGTACTGCCGTATCTGTGTCAGATTAGATCCATGAGGAAGTGTGACGTGTAAGAGAGAGAAAAGGATGTCTAGGTTCCACCTTAAGTTGCAAACTGACTGTGAATACATGCTTTTTTATACAGGAAAACAATACAGACATTAGATCAGTAAGAGTAATCCGCTGGCAAGTTGATCACTACTAGATCCTTGACCGTAGCAGCAGTGAATGACAGTGTTCTTTAGAAAATAACAGCACAGTGACCCAAAAGGTTTTGTTGACTCTATGCTAGCAATCTGCTGGTAGCAATTCAGGTACTTGCGCAGGGTAACATGGGGCAGTTGGCATGTGGATCTGCTCCTCCTTGGGACAAAAAGCTTCTGTAACGGCTTCCTGGATCCAGTCTGTTCTCCACAGCAAATAGTGCTTCAAGTCTCTTCTCAGAAATGGCCTGTTTTTCCAGAACTGCTGCATCTTCCCTCTCCTGAAAGGAATCTGATGGAAATTTTCACAGCAGCTAAACCTTTCCCTCCCTTGCACCCTTCCTTTCTTGGTGCCAGGCAGGGGTGCCCTCCCTTCCACAGCTGTCTTTAAAAGCAGCTTCAGACACTTCCAGCAGACTGCCATCTGTGCTTGTTAGCATCCCGGTAAGAAAAAGAAGTCGAGTAACCAGAGCAGGAGGCTTCTAGCTGAAGTTCCGATCTTCCTGCATTCCCCATCCCCTAACTGAGTTGTTCTGTGGTCTTGCACAGTTAATTAGTGAAGTGTGTGGTTTAGTCTTTCCTCTGTGACGTGGGAATAGTGGTTTCTGTTCTCTTGGGGATTAATTCGTTTACAGATGCTGACAGCTATGAGAAGGAAACCAGTGGGGCAAAGTATTTATAGCACGGTTTTATTGCAGCCACTCCCAGGTTTTTCCCTGCTCTCGAGCAACCAGTGCAAGGGCTGTGTTTGCGTAGCCCCAGGGTCTTTGTGACCAGATTTTTCGTGGTGACCTCTATGTAAGAAAGCTTTCTCCTTGCCTGTCAAGACTGGATAGAGATCCTTTCCTGCATTTAGGTGAAAAGCACCACCACCTGTACTAGGAGATGAAGCAAAACCCAGTTCCTCTTGATACTTTTGTCGCTCAGAAACTGGTTCCACCAGTCCATAGTTCACTGACAGGTCATTAACTCCACCTTGAGGCAGAGAAGCCCAACCCTAAGGGTTCCTCTCACAAGTGCTTTTCCTTCTTCCAGTTGGATGACTCAAATCCTACAATAAATGAGATCTCTGTTTTTTTCCAAACATGTCTTCAGTGCAGAGTCAGGGAACAGCTAAACCAAACACTACGTACAGGAGAGACAGCCCATAACAAGCAAGACTGCTTATTCATCTGTTGCTGTCACCCTAATGCCCGAATTCTTCTGATGCTCTCCTGTTTTTCACCCGTGACATCTCTTTCTGGCTTCCACTCCTCCCTTGTTAGGGGTCCTTCTGGCTCTCAGGGAAACGGCACAGTTTCATTCTGGGACGCCATTTACTCGTCCCGATTTCCTCCTTCCCCCTTCTCATCACATTTCATGTCACCACAAAGTCACCAAGAGCCAGCTAGTTACAATCGGCATGTCTAAAAATTTGAGTATATTTTTCAGGTTTTTTTCCTGAAAAAACAGAACCTATTCAAAGTATGGTTGAAGGGAGAGGAGAGCCAATTCTAAAAGAACAACAGAAATGGAAAGAGGACAAATAGCCTGTATACTACTACATCTATAGGAATGGCATCACCTAGATTTAAGCCTTAGAATTACTTTTTTGTGTGTTATCAATTAGTATGTTTATAACATTCTGAGAAACTGAGAAAGGTTTTATCTCCCTCTGCTCAACTTAAACATTTGTACTTGTACAAAGGAAGAAGAAAATCAAACTGGCATGTCTGCTTTCAGATTCCTTACTGAGTTAATCAAAACAGAGTGAAGGGCAATTAATAGAGCTGGAAACAATTAGAGGAATATTTCATTTGCTGAAAAAATTGAGATTCTCATCAAGTAAAATTATTATTGCTGATTTCTCTTGGTAGGTTTGGCTAGTGAGAAAAGTAGAAAAGGTGGAAATATTTTACTTCACTTTTACAAGGAAATGCTCTTTTAGTCCCTCAATACTTTACCTCAGAATTTAGCTGAAATTTAATACCAAAGTGGGAGAGGGGACAGCTCTTCAGTGTGAAATTTGCAGTAGAAGTAGATGTTTTGTTTGATTCTGAATGAATGTTTGGGGCTTTTCCTTCAGCAAAAAGTTCACATTGTCAGTAATTCATGTAACTGCAGTGAAAAGCTGTACAGCAGGAGAAGTCACCCTATGCTAAGATCCTGATGCAGCTCATGGAGGGCAGCTCTGGCATCTGAAAACTGCACTGCCATGTGCTACACTGGTTCTCCTTTCTGGTGCAGTGCAGGAAACAACCTTCTCCAAAAGATTTTCACAGGCCAGTATTTTAACACTGACTTATTACTGTTTGAGTCCTGCCCAAACAGGCAAAAAGAGCTTCACCCAACATATATATTTCTGCTCTGAAAAGTTTCCCATCTATAATTGGATAGCATGTATGGTGAGAATAATGAAAAAGGAGAATGAATATCAATGGTATTACACAATTTACATAACAATCGTCACCACCCAAGTCACTTTTGTTGCATATGGAGCACATCCACTTTTTCTAATTATTAAACTGTGAATTTCCTTCTTGTGGATCTTATTGTTGAAGTGAGGTTTTCAGGATTTTTGGTAAGAAACCCAAGTAATTTCCATGGTCATAGCTTTGAAGTCCAGAAGAAGGTGTAGGAGCATTGGTATGAGAAAATGAGACAGGTCAAAAAGCAGTGTTACTGAGACTGCAGGCTCTGCAAGGCAGGATAAGAAAGGACAAGTCTGTGAGGAAGGCCAAGGGCAAGCTGGCTGATTTATATACATTAGTAGGGATCATTGTGCATCCCCTTGATGTGTCCATAATATACAGAGATCACAAGTTGTATTGGGGAACATATAAACAGCAGGATTTGGACTTCTGGAGATGTATGCTACATGCAGATAGATATATAAAAGAGCAAAACACAAGGACTTTCCCACCTCCAGCTGAAAAAGTTTCTTCAGAGATAAACATGTATTTAACAGAAGCCATTGTAACTGTTTTTAAAAAATACTTTCCAGCCTCAAGAAGAATAGCATTCTTTTCCTGTTCCTAACGGTGTCTTGTGGCTTTAGGAGATGCCTGTGAGTCTGGACAGTCAGCACAGAGATGGTAAACACACCTGCCTGATCATAAACATGAAGGAACTTTTACTAAACAAAGCAGAAACGCACAGAGCATTCCGAAGACCATTGGAATACCCGGACTTTGTAGTGGTGTTTCCTTCTACCCAGCCCTTGAGGATATAACCAAATTAGTACTCACTTGCACTGAAAACGAACAGCCAAAGTCCTTTCATTGCCATCGTCCTCATCTCGCCTTTATTTCACCTCAAGATGCTCTTTCTTGTAACCTCTAGGTGGCTGGGTAAGTAACTGGCTTTCACTGAAGAGCTGCTTCACAGTTAACTTCCTCAGTCTCTTTTAAAGTGCTTCTCGTCTGGTCTGCCACTCCCCTCTCAGCCAGAGAGCCAGAATGACAAGCTAGATCACCAGTAGGCTTTCACTTCACTTACTGCTCTCTGCCTGGAGGCAGAGAAAAGACTTGTGAACTCCTTCCTCAGTTGTGAACTTTCTTCCCAAGTTAAACTGCCCTTCCCAGTTTCTCTTAACATGCAGGTACATAAAGCAAGAGAGGAGGCAAACTGAAGGGTGTGGTGACGGGCATTGTACAGTACAACAACTGAAGTGACGCATGTAACTAGGGGAGGATAAGTCCCTTAAATATTTATTAAGGGAGCCTAGGGCCAGAGTTAAAAAGGTATTTGAGGTCTGTCACAATGATGCAGGCAGCTGCCTGCATCCAGGCTTTGAGAAGCTGAGGTGCCTGACCCCATTTATTTTAAATACCTCTAAGAATATGTAATTTATGAGAATTTGATGACTAATGGCTAATCTAAATATGTGAGATACATCTCACCCAGGTTCTTATGCCGCCTGTTCAGTGTGTGGCTTGTACAACAGCTGTATGTACCTGTCCTGGATTAGCCAAAACTTCCCATTTTG
>NW_010420268.1:0-3810 GCF_000710305.1 Buceros rhinoceros silvestris
CTGACTGGGCCTGATCACTTGGTTGTCCTGTGCCGCATGATGGCACTCAAGATGGTCCGTTCTATAACCTTCCTGAACAACCCACATCCTTCTTCCAGCCCTTCTTGTAGATGGCACCACATTTGCTAACCTCCAGTCAACTGCTACCTCCCTGGTTAGCCAGGACTGCTGATAGACGATGGGAAGTGGCTGGTGAGCACTTCCGCCAACTCCCTCAGTACCCTTGGGTGATCCCATCTGGCCCCATAGACCAGTGCCATCTAAGCGGTGCAACAGGTCACTGACCATTTCCTCTTGGATTATGGGGGGCTTCATTCTGCTACCTGTGTCTGTCTTTCAGTTCAAGAAGTTGGGCACTCAGAGAACAACTGGTCTTACTCTTAAAGACTGAGGCAAAGGTGGCATTCTGTACCTCAGCCTTTTCGTCCTCCTCGGTCACTATGCATCCCCCCACATCCAGGAGAGGATGAAGGTTCTCCTTAGCCCTTCTTTTGCTGTTAATGTATTTATAGAAACATTTTTAATTTTTTTTTATGGCAGTGGCCAGATTAAGTTCTAGTTGGGCTTTGGCCTTTCTAATTTTCTCCCTGCACAGCCTCGCATGTCCACCCACATCAACCAGAGGATGGCAACTCTCCTTAGCGTTCCTTTTGCTGTTAATGTACTTACAGAAACATTTTCTGTTGTCTTTTATGGCAGCAGCCAGATTAAGTTCTAGCTGGGCTTTGGCCTTTCTAATTTTCTCCCTGCACAGCCTCGCAAAATTCTTGTATCTTCCTGAGTGGCCTGACCCTCCTTCCATAGGCCATAGACTTCCCTTTTCTTTCTGAGTTCCAGACAAAGCTCTCTGTTCAGCCAGACTAGTCTTATGGCACATCAGGACAGCCTGTTCTTGCACCTTAAAGATTTCTCTCTTATGGAATGTCCAGCCTTCCTGGACAACTCTGCCCTTCAGGACTGCCTCCCAAGGGATTCTGTCAACCAGCCTCCTTAAACAGGCCAAAGTCTGCCCTATGGCGCCCAAGATGTCTGTTCTACTGACCGCCATTCCTACTTCCTCAAGAATTGAAAACTCTACCATCTCATGATCACCATGTCCAAGATGGCCTCCAACCTTCACATCACTCCCAAATCCTTCTCTGTTTGCAAACAGATCTAGGAGGAGTCTTCCCTAGCTGGCTCCCTCACCAGCTGTGTCAGGAAGTTGTCTTCCACACAATCTAGGAACCTCCTGGACTGTTTACTCTCTGCTGTATTGTAGTTCCAGGAGACATCTGGTTAAGTTCAAGTCCCCTACAAGAACAAGTGGTAGAGATTGTGGGACTTCTCCCAGTTGCTTACAGAATATATCATCTTCATCCTGGCTGGGTTGTCTATAACAGCCTCCCCCCTGAGTCTTAACCATAAACACTCAACCCTATTGCCACCATCATCAACTCTAGACAATCAGAACACTCCCTAACATACAGGGCCACTCCCTCACCTCTCCTTCCTGGTTTATCCCTTCTGAAGAGCTTACAGCCATCTAATGCAGCACTTTGATGGAGTGAATCATCCCACCACGTTTCCGTAACAGCAACTACAGCATAGCTTTCCTGCTATACAATGGCTTCAAGCTCCTCCTGTTTGTTTCACTAAGATGAAAGAAAACATCATAGTAATGAGGGACACAGAAACAGTTCTGTTCTACTACCTA
This sequence comes from Buceros rhinoceros silvestris, assembly GCF_000710305.1. Classification (NCBI taxonomy): domain Eukaryota; kingdom Metazoa; phylum Chordata; class Aves; order Bucerotiformes; family Bucerotidae; genus Buceros; species Buceros rhinoceros. The sequence goes on from NW_010420268.1 coordinate 1,697, forward strand.
CCTGGTCACTTGATGTATCTGCACTATTGTGTTTATCACACCTGTTGAAAGAATGTTTAACCTTAAAAAAATACATCCCAAGGAAGGAAGAGTTCATATTTGCACTGCCCAGGATTAACGTAGGAATAAGATGCTCATGACCATCATCCTGGCCTGCACATATATGCTCAAATTTAAAATGCAGTATTTATCAGAACTACACTCGGTATCTAATCTCCATCTAGAAAACTGAAGTCATTCTTTTTTTGGTTTTTTCGATGTCTGTGGATTTACATCTCAGAGCAGAAAGTGTCCCTCAGTCCTTGGCTTATCTGAGGCAGGGGGAGGAGGTATTTTCTTGCTGGAGGAAGAATCACATATAGGCTCAGATTTTTTTGAAGTCCTAGAATCAGCAAAGCACTTTTGTGGATAGGCTATGTGGCATTTCGGTATTGCACAACACAGGGTTGTGCAGGCTCCAGAATCAGATCAGTCTTCCTTAGGTGCTGTTGCACCAAGGCTGTAACTTCACATGTAATTTAAAAAAAGCAGGTGATGGCAGAGCTGGACTAAGAAGGTCCTGTCTTTTATCTGCCCTGACACACAATTTTTTTACTTTTGTTCTTTCCACCATCCAACCTGTGCATGCACATCTATTTGGAGATACCTTCAAGTAAGGCATCAGTTCTTTACTTACAGCTTTACCTGAGCTGCTTTATAGCACAACAAAGGTAACAGTAAATGGGAGTAACGAGTCAGAAACAAGAGGTCAAAGGTTAGGTCTTCTTAAGACAGTTTTATCACCATAGCCAGAATCTTACAGAAAGAGCTTTAAGATTTCACATACTTCAAGACAATCCCTACCCAGCTGCACAGCACCAGAAGTAGCAGCCTAGCACTACTACTCTTGCCTAAGGCCAGGTTCCGACCGAATGCCCTGTACTGGCCTATGGGAAGCTGAACACATCCCTTTACTCACCCATACAGACATGAATACTACAAAAAATAAAAGTAGGGTCTGCTATGGATCCCCCAATCTTTCTTTATAGGGTTAGCTGGATTTTCCTCTCTCATTTAATTTTGTCATATGTGTGGGGCATAATTGTGTAATGGATGCGTGACATACATCTGCGTTCGCAATAAATGCATATTTCAGTGAATATGAGCATCTTGCACTTCATTTTTTTATGCTATCAGCACTTCTAATGCCTGTATCAGCAGTAAGCACAATACGAACAGAATCAAAATATCCCCTTTATAAGCTGACATATGTTACGTTGGAAACAAAGTACCAGCCAGATGCTTTAACACTGTAGGACAGCACATCTAGTAACCAGTAGTAGTAACAAACATCAGGCATTACCTTGCTTACAGTACAGTAGGTACACTGTTTCAAGAGATGTGGAAAAGCTTTTGATGGTTCACAATTACAATGCTTTTTAGAGCAAAATGTATTCTGCAATTTCTTCCCTTTTAGCACGTGTTCACAGATGATTCAATTTTCTGAACAAATAGTTATTTAATACTTTTGCTTAATAGAAAAAATCAGTGGGAAAGCCAGAAAAATACTGATAGAAGATCCATACTAAGAGTAAGGTGCCTACTCTTCCCAGTCTTGTCTTTGCTTTCTGCTAGCTCCAAATGTTTGACTTATTGGCTGCCCATTTTGTAGCATGGATGTTTTGGGTAGGTGTAATTCCCACCTATTTTTAATATACTAAGAATTTAAGAGATGTATTAAAAAAGAGTTACACATCTACAAAAATAATGTCTTGGCAAAAAACCTGCTTCTGTTTTTGCCAAGTGGAAAGTTTTGAAGACACTTCAAAAAGAAGTTTGGGGAAAACATTAGTAGTTTCTCAGTCTTTATCTGAGCCGCTCATAAAGCACACTAAATTATTTCATATTGCTTATCATATAAGAAAAATACAGGATAAGCTTTAATTTTGGACAAAAAAATAGATCTAGGCTAAGAGCTTATGACGTAGATCAGTAAGATTCAAACTGCTGGAAAGATTCTGAGGTTGTATGACACCAAACGCCAGCCTGCTATTCTGTTAGGTACCAGCCCTACAAGCGGGAATAATGAAGTAATGGTATGCCAAAAGGGCTCAGTAAAATAACTGCCACTCTTT
>NW_010420268.1:3930-29053 GCF_000710305.1 Buceros rhinoceros silvestris
CCTGATTTTTATAGGCGGTCTGTGTTCTGAAGCAGCTGTTGAAAAACAGCTGGCAGTAACAGCACGCAAATAATCCTTTTATACCTACCCCATCCAACTTGCTGGCTGAATTGAGATGCTACAGAGTAAGGTGTCCCTCTTTCTTGATCAAAGATTAATCTGCTGGTTCCAGGAAAGACAAGAAGTGATGAAATCCACATTACACGAAGTACGAGGGTTGCTCCAAAAGTAACACCTCCTATTTTAGGATGTTGGCCCACCATGTCAGAGACATATGTTGGTGGTACAGCAGTAGAGGTTGAACCTTCCCACCAGTATTCCAGCTGATTCAGTCGCCGTGTGACAGACGGCAGCAGAGGGGCAGTCTGACAACATGGGGTCTGATACGGGGGTGCGTATGAAGCAAAGGGGTGTAAATGAATTCCTCCATGAGGAAAACATTGCTCCCACTGACAGTCATTGACGCTGCTGAATGTTTACAGAGACGAACAGTGGGTGTCAGCACAGTGGGGCGACGGGTGGCACATTCCAGCAGTGGCAACATTCAGTGGGTGATGGGGGTGGGTCACCTCTGGTGCTGCAGATATTTTTATGAGTGTGGCATGCAGTCTCTTGTTCATCGCTGGTGATGGCAGGGACTGTGCTGAAAAATAGTGTTTTGTAGCTGAGAATTTGCTCTATCAAACAGTGTTACGGTGCTCTTTGTATCTGTTGTAGTTTCCACAGAAACAGATAGAAGGTACTACTTTAAGAACAACCTATGTAGAAATTACCAAACTCCTTTTACCTATGTTTACCCTTAGGCACACTAGTACCACTTTTCTGGCTGCAGCCATCTGATTTCAGCCAGAAGGGTGGACCTTACTCTCAGCCAGACTACTTGACAGTCTGGTCATTAGGACATGCTCCTGGGAAACGTGGCTTTGAACCTAGACTGTGATGGAAACAATGCAACTCACTGTGAATTCCCCAGGCAAGCCTCTCAACTCCTAGGCTAGACTGTCACACAAAATGCAAGCACTGTTGACTCTCCTTCAGCCGCAGCTTTAGGAGAAAATGGCCATAGTTTCTCTCCTTTGAGTAAAACTCAGTGAAATGATACGCTCAAAACACACTATCATACCACCACACTATACACCTTCCATGAAGGGGAAGTTCAGGGTTGGAAATAGCGTTGGCACCTGGATTCTAAACATGGGCAATATCCATAGTGCATGCCAGAACTCTAACGTATATTTTGATACTTCTTCCTCTCATTGCGCTTTGTGGATCACACGATCACGAAAAAATTAAGGCCAGAAGGGACCTCAGGGGATCTTCAGTCCAACCTCCTACTCAAAGCTGAAATCAGGTCAGATTTGCTCAGTGCTTATACAATCACATCTTTAGAAGTCTCCAAAGATGGACACTCCATAATCAGTCTGGCCAACCTGGTTCAATGCCTGGCTTCCCTCACGGTGAAAAACCTTTGCCTTACATCCTGTCTGAACCTTTTTGGTTTCAACTCGAGCACAGCCTCAGTCCTTTATGTGCTTAAATTTGTTCCTGAGCTCAGTTCTCTAAAATGGGTCCAATAACTGTTCTCTGTCTCTAGGGAGAGGAGAGACTGTAAGAATAAATTACTTAATATTACTCATTATTGTTAGATCGATTAAGTGAGGGGATCACCTCTGAGAATGTTGTAGGCCACCTATGTACAAAGGGTACTTTAACACAGCATACATTTAATTGAGCTCTCAGTCTGGAGCAATGTCTGCTGACCAGTTCTGCAGATGCTACATGATCTGTAGAGGGATCTGAGGGGTGGGAAATAGTTGGAGTAAGATCAATAGTTTGTGCTAGAGGAAACCTCCACCTTTGGTTGCAAAATCAGAGGAAATGAAGTGGTGACATGACGTTCACTCCTTAAGATTCAAAGCACTGCTCTGTGTTGAGCATAATCCATTGCATGCATGGAATAGGTATTAACTAGAAGACAGCATTTGTTTCTTTTTATACAAACAATCTTTTTTTTCAATAGTACTGTTTCACAGTTTGTGAAAGGGTATCCCTCTCCCAAAGTACTATCAGGTAAAAAATAAATTCTATTTTGAGGTCTCTGTTTAAGAACACTCAAAATTTCTACCTTCAGCACAGCCTGCTAACAACATGCTTCAATGTTCTCCTGAATTAGGGCCATAATATTGATTCTCAAGATGGCAGTTTATTTTAAAATATTTCCTTAAAGCATCCACAGATGTAGAAATACATAATTAAGGTATTTTAGATCATTTAATGAGGTTGCAAAATTTACTAATAGTAATTTGTTACTTGGAAGCTTGTGCTGTTGGACTTACGGTTACAAAGGCAGTCTGCCTTAATTGAGCAGGGAGACAGTCAAAAACATCTTAGTGAAAAAAATACAACTTTCTAAACATTCTACTGAAAGCAATTTTGCTTTAATATCTAAACTAAACAAAACCAGGGCAAGCTACAGATTTTATTAGCTTTCGGTTGAGATGACCTCTATTACTCACTAGCATATTCAAACATTGGAAACACTAACAAAACGTTCACATGACAACTGTGAATACAACTGGGTATCCTGCTCCTGCTCTGGTTACTCCCCACACATGCACACATCAGTGACAGTAGGCATATGACATACATCACAGGATCTCTCAACTGGGTACCTTGGCACTAGGGTTTTTTAGATAATTATGCTGGAGTAAAATGACTTGCTCTTGCAACCTTGTCTCTCAGAGTTCAAAATTCAGAGTTCTTTCCTGAAGAAATCTATATTTAGCAAGTGCTCCAGAGCATACAATTTAAATATGAGTGTCCAGAATGATAAAATAATGCTGACCACTGAGTGCTTGAAAAGGACAGGCTTGTTGCTCTTGCAAAGATAACAGGACATAATGGAAATGCTCTGCTATAGCAGAGGAACATACTATGAGCACTGTTCTTGCATGTCTCTACTCAGATGCGGTATGTTTCCATTTATTTTTGAGTTTGGCTGGTCAGCCAAGTTTCTGTTTCCTGTGCTACACTGCACCCATCTGACCGATACGAAATGACTTGCTTTTCACACACTGAGGAGAACACAGAACATGGTATAACTATAAAGAAAAGGAACAAAATATTACAGCTTTGATGTTTCAGCAAACATGCATACTTACTTACAGAAAAAATAAAATCTTTGTTTTCTGGTCAAATACACTTGATCAGAACATACATATTACTGAAGAAATGGAAACATGTCAGTATTCACACACTGCACTGGGAGGTTAAGGACATTCTCCAAAGAGGGATAAGTAAGTGAACACGAGATGGAGCTGTAAGTGTAGAGGGAGAGAGGCACAAATCGGACTGCATCAGTCTCTTGTGACGGCCCAATCTCCTCACGATACCCATGAAATATACTCTCTCAGTTCAGCTCCTCTAGTTAAAAAAGAGATCCACACTACAATAAGTGCTCCTGGTTTATTCGATTATGTTCTTCAGATGGAATGAGCATTGCTATGCATGCCCCAAAATTATAAAGTCTAATTACTACATCAGCTACTCAGCTGTAACATACTTTGCAAGTGAGACCAACAAGCAGAGAGACATGCAGAAAGCCTGCAGTCCATCCCCATTTTAGTGACATTCCACAGAGAAGCTAGTAATAATGTACAGTGAGGATACTGGGGATTGTTTAAATACAGAATTTAAAAATACATAGTATGAACAACATATACAGTGCTGCTACTGATAGATCATGTGTGTATGCTCAGTAGATCAATAAAGAAATAAATTTCAAATGTGTTCAAAGGTACACTGTAGAAGATAACAACTAGTATGATGACATATGATACTGTGTCTAAAGAACAGTCTTGCTTTCTGCAGACTTGGGCTTCTACAGAACTGAATTCTTCAGCCACAAGCAAAGAGCGCTGAGCTGCTGCCTGGGGCAGTAAGTGACAGCAGCAGTAGTGGCTGGGCAGCCTAAGGTAACCTGTATGACAAATTTTGTGATGAACAGCATTTGAGGAGTGAGTCAGCACTGCCTGCTCGGTGGGAAAAGGAGATTTAGAGCACTCTATATAAAGGGTAAACTGCGAGTCCTGGAAGAGCAAGGAGATAAATCACATACTACACATACAGATGCTGACAGTAAGGCACAGTATCCTAATTTTTACTTTCTAAACTTCCTTAAGATCAATAAGAAATGAAATGAAGACTTGAAAGTCCAGTTATACTATACATCTCATCACTTCTTCTATGAAACCAAGCAGTAATGCCTGCAGCAACACAAATTAGACAATTAAACACCCTTCAAAGTCTCATGTATACAAGTTCTTCCACAACCATATTTGTAGTAGAAGGGTCTCTTAACGAAAGTAATTCACAAAAGCCTAAGACAAAGCAAAATGAAGTAATGGGCAAAATGTAAAGAAATAAAATGCAATAGTAAATTAAGAAAGAAGTTGGCCACATTTCACCATCTTAGCTGGACCTTTACCAGAGTGTACTTAAGAACTGTGTCTCTCAAGATCGAATTTCTCTCATACAGCACTCATTATGAAGGATACTTGTTTTAGAACAAGAAAGTTCATCACAAAAATTCGTCTGGCCCTCAGTGTGCAAGGTATTTGGGTGCTAGTCTCCATTGGTCTACACTGACTACAGTCTGAATTTTAAATGGCTAATAGCACATGAAAGTTACCCTCATCATGATCAACCAACATGATATGCATTAAAGAGAACCAAACTTTAATATAAGTGTTCACTGCTGTCTAAAAAGCCAAATATTCAACAGGTTAAAAGAACTCTCACTGTCATCACTGTTTTTGAATGGGTGAATATTATTTTAAATCTGCAGATACGATAGCTATAGCATAAGATTTGGTGATTTGGTATGTCGTTTGAAAGGTCTGTAATTTTGTCATTAAATGTTTTCAGGGAGAAGTTATTTCAACACAATGTTCAACTTGAGAAACAATTTAAGCCTATCTCATGTATACATCACTGCCTAGTGTTGAGTATTCTGTGGTTATGATTGTCTTCCTGTTTGCGGTATTCTGTGGCTTCCATTACTGTAGCACAGCATCTCAGTCTAACGCATGCACCTTCCTCGTACTTTTGTGAGACAGTCAAGTATTTTTAGTCAAACTTCATAAACGAGGCCTGCAACACAGAGGATTAGATCAGAACCACCAAATTTAGGGATAAAACAGGACTAATACAGAACTTGAGTAACTAAATCTAAAGAGATAATCCAGAAAGTCTGCACTAGCAGTTACCTGTGCCTGGAGGAAGCAGGAATTCAACACCTCCCTGTTTATCTTGCAGGTTCCTTAGGCAATTTCACCTGTGCAGAGACACTTTCATCTGGGAAAAGAGGCAACTGGCTTCTACCTGAGCAACACTACTCTCCAGTAACAGGGTAAAACAGCGTTAAAATATGCCAAAGCCCCTAGAGAAGCTAGATCAATTGGGTATGCTCAAAGGACTCCTAACGCATCTCAGTAAGGCTGAATTCAGCATAAACCACAGTTACTATATCCATTCTTATTAAAAATGTTTAACCCAAATCTTTCAATTTCCAGACTAGCATTCTCACATCTCACTGGTTGCTAATTCAAGACAGTACCACCTCTCCCCTCCAAAAATACAAATTATAACTATCTCAACTACAGACCTAAAGTTGATTCCTACACTGTAACAGTTCTGCACCTTTGAATATTTACCAAGAAGTCAGTCCCAAATGATTCAGAAAGCAAAACAGGTTCACAGTTGCCAACCTGCTCCATGATAACTGCTAACTTTCGAACATCAGTTTTCTCTTACAAAGACCCTTGCCTCTGCTGCCTCACTGTCCCCTATCTCAACAACTCCTTGTGTTTAGTGTGAAAGATTCTGTAGCGAGGGCAATTCATCAAAATCCTACCTAAGGTACTTGTCAAAAACCTATTTTGTGTTCAAAAGTCCTCACCAACTTCACTGGGAGTGCCGCAGGTATGATTTGGGGTTAGAGACCTACAGCACTTCAGAGAGGAGAATCATCATCATGGCTTGGCTTCGCGGACGAAGATTTGGGAAGGGTTTTCCCCACGCTTACTGCAAGCGCGCTGATGGCTGAAAAGGCCAATGCGGGACAGGCAAGACCGGTTGCAAAGAGCACACCGGAAGGTCTCCTTGGGTGGGATAGCCGAGGCACGGTTCTTTCTGCACTGTCTTTTCTCCTCAAGACTGATTCTACGTGTGCTCTCAAAGGAGACAGCAGCATTATGTATGGTGTGTCTGCAAATCTCCCGACTGGAGACCAGGGTGGACCACTGATGGTGGCCTAGGCTGAGGTATTGTTTCAGGAAGTCCTTATATCTCCTCTTTGGGGCTCTTCTCTTGCGGCAGCTGGTGTCGAGTTCACCGTAGAACACAATCTTAGGGAGGCGGTGATCCGCCATCCTGGAGACATGCCCTGCCCAGCGCAGCTGCATTTTCAGCAACATGGCTTCAATACTGGGGACATCTGCCTGCAGCTCAACCTAGCAGAAAAGACTCAACTATGCCCAGAGAGAAGAATATAGCTCTTCTAAAACAATGCAGAAAGTTTTCTTTAACTTTTCCCCTACTGTCAAAGTGCCAAGATGTCCAGGTACCCAAAGAGGCACTTAGTAAGACTGCCAAAGGCATCTAACTCCAACTGAGATCCACAGAATTGAAAAACTTTACTCCGAAGATTTCACAGAAAATTTGTCTATATCTAAGTATTGAGCCCCTGAATTTCTACTCTATACCCCATTTCACTCACCTGTTCAAGGGTATTTTCCTTACTGACTTTAAAGAGAATTGAATCAATCAGTTTTCAGTAATATATCCACCTATTTCATTGGCAAAGGAAAATAATTTCTATGGACAGGGGTTATCAGCCACATTAAAGTAATATTTTGCTTTATTAAGATGCCAATATCAGTTCCATAGCTTTGGAGGCACAGAAATAGGTGAATAAATTAATTTTTAAGGGGCACACAGTGCTTTTGGACCACACACAACACTTGCTAACGTCATCTGGCGCTTTTCCACAGGCCAAGGACAACAAACAGCCTCAAGCACAGAGATTTACAGTTTCTGGTTTACCACCCAAAGTCATCTACCATGACTCAAAGTACTTCTGTGCAAAAGATAGCACAAGAATATTGCCTGGAAGTAATTCATTTTCACTGTCTTCCTGAGAGAAAAACTCTTCAAGTAGTGGCTACTTTGGTTTCCACCAGACAAATCAGTTTCACTGTGATCTCTTCCAGATGCGTTAACTCATTTCAGTTCTTTGTAAAAGTTCACAGAAACCCAGTTTAACATCTTCCATATGTACTGACCTAAAAACTCTTCCTGAACAGCAAAAATAAGAGTTTTTAAATGCCCTTTCCCTTGGCTCCCCTTCTTCCTCCTACTTAGCTATACACTTTCTAATAAATTTTGATGACACAGGGATATTTTAACTATAAAACTGAGCATGTCAATGTTTTCACTATGTAATTAGTGGAGGAAATACAAATACTTGACAGCAAACTCTGTGACTTTGTATTATTTAATATCAGAACAGTGACTTTCACTGTTTAAAATGACGAACAAGCTTCACAGACTACTATGTAGTTTCTGTCGTGAAAGAAAAATGGTTTCACAATGAATTAAGAGAAAACTTTAAATTTTTTTACTTCTATAAGGCACTAGTAACATGAATTAAGAATAAAGTCTCTGTGAATGCCAAAATAAAGGATATTTCTCTCAGTGGAATTAACATTTTAATACTTTGCTTTTGATCTGAATTACACAGTATTCTTTAAATCCAAGAGCACAAAATTCCAGACTTCCATAAATAACCTGGAGCTTGCTAGCACAAATCTGTCTACTAACAAATCCCTCCTCATGCCTCCAAAGTCTGTATTTTTAAAGGTCATTAGACGGTCAGCTCACACACTAGCTTTACAGATCATGTAAATATAATAGACAAAGACATGTAAAATCTCCATTCCCCATTTCAAGTAGCAGTGCTTCTTAAGAGTGTAGCACCACTCACATAAATCACAGAACCTGCATGCAGACAGTATCTGCAAATAACAATAGCAAGATCGTAGCTTCTACTAGATGAAGCAATCCAACGCTGAGTTTTCTGTGTATGGGGAAGCCCTACTGATGTAAAGAGTGACTTACAAAGGGCCAGTGGGACCACAACACTAAAATATTCCTTTGGAAGAGGAAAAAAAAAAAACTCAAAAAACTTGATTACTGCATGAGCCTACATCTTCCCATTTTGCCCTACCATAAGCTGAAACATGAATGATTCTTCCTGACAGATACTCAAAGCACTGGAAATGTCTCAGTTTGAGAAAGGATCAACAACTTCAACTTCAGGTTAATTACATGTTTAATTTTGAAGTTGAGCATAAATACTGGATATAAATCAAAATGTTTGCTCAAGTAAGCCAAATGAAATCATGAATTAGATCCACCTTATCTTACACTTTACATGTTTTATATGTACTTTACGAACTTTACATATTTTTATACTTAAAAATCTGCCCTTCACATGAAGTGAATGAACTGCAGTATGGGGTATTGCGACAAACTTCCAGTTCTAGACAGCTTTGCCCTGAAGGAAATACGGTCCCCTCCAGGGACTGCTGTTTGTGTGCTAGTACCTCAACTGCAAAACTCCATTCCATAGTCTCAGTTTCCAAAAAGAGAAGGACAGAAAAAAAAGTAAATTAAAAATTAATCCAAACACCAAAAGTAAACAAACACAAACCTCTACATCTAGCCATACATTTAGACGAACTTTGTGAGGTAAGATTATTCCTGTAATACTGAACTGCAAGCATGTTTGTGTGGGTCATTTCACTTTAGCTGAGATGTCACTCCAGCCTGTCCTCAACATTACGTGGGAGGTTTACACTAATCAGCTTTTTCTGAGGTTAAATTCTAGCATCACATCAATAGCTGTTACACAACATCAAGAAATACGAGGTGTGCTGATTTATGAAAGTCAACCTGGCCCTATTTTCAAGCATCTGAGTTAACAGATATTTTCCCCCATAAAATCATTTTACATTATAAAGTTAAATGTTTTAGTTTTAGTTAAGAACAACAAATAAATACAATGATGCAACATGTTCTAAAAAGCCAGATCTATTTTACAGTAAGCATTAACTTCTGGTAAGCAAAAAAAAAAAAAAAAATTTAGAGACTTTTATCATCAATGATTAACTCAGAATAGTATGATTTTTTTAACAACTTTAGTTATGCTTCTGTCTTCGTATATTGGATCATGAATGTTTCCCCAGAAGGGAGAAAAAGCATGCTCCTTTCCTGAGTTTGTTTTAAAGAAAATCAAACTATCTGAATTATTTTCTCATAAAACATAGGCCATACAACTCAAGAGCCAGCAAAACCAGATTTCTATTCCTGGTTTTTGTTATTTTGCAGTGATAAAGCTGCCTGGCACTCATAGCAGCATCTGAAGGAACACCCAGGCAATTTAAGCCTTTCAAATTCTTTGAAAATCCTTTGTCTAACAGCCTTTCTCTCTAAAGCAACAAGAAAAAAGGAGAAAAACACAAAACCAAAAGAGAACAAAAAAAAAAAGTCAAATGCATGTCCAGTCAAAGCACACACGTAGTCACCTATCAGACCTGAGGAAGAATCAAAACATAGTGTAACTCTGGTTAATCTCTTAATTGCAAGAGGCTTTTATCCATGGCTGTTAAATAATACGATCCAAGTTGCCTCTCCAAGATTAAGTATATGAAGTCACCATGCACCTAAAATAGCAAGTCACTGAAGAATACGCTACACTATTTATATAAAGAAGAGAAAGGTAATTCTTAGACATCACCCTTGTAAAAGAATTACTGTCGTTTCCTTAACACACAAATGTTTACTAGAATATAAACGTATTCATTGGGAACATGACAGCTGTAAAACTTTAAATTTTTACTCTTGTACGTGCTTAATCTGATACACTATTTTAAAACAAACAAACTATTTGTTTTTGCCATATTAGACATAAATTTTGCAGGCAGAAAAGGAGGAAAGTTATTTCTGCAGAGGAGGAGAAGTAATCAGAGTAATAAACTGAATAATCTAAGGATAAGAAACAGATGCCTCACTGACCAGCTACACCACACTTACACTCACTCTAAAGCAGAATTTTTGCTGTGGCACCTAATGAGGTGCGAATTTACCACTGTGAAAGCCAGATAATTTTCATTCTCTGTGGAGAACAAGGCTTACTTTTATAAAGATGCTTTACATGTTCAGAGCCAAATCTAACTGGACAATATTTGTAGGAGGGATAAAGGTATCTAGGTTCCCCACTAGCATTCAATTAATTTTTTGCTCAGGGGAGCGGAGAGGGGAGGAGCGGAGTGGGAATTTCTTCATTTCTTCATTAAGTGAAAGAATATAGGGAAAAAATCACAAAGGGCAGTCACTGCCACAGCCACAGCTAGAACTCAGGATTTGCCGGTTCCCATGCCATGCTGGAACACTGGACCTGGGTCTCCTGCAGTAAAGACTGATGCATAAGGTTATTAAACAGCCCTGTACATTTCATGTCAAGGCACAGACCTACTGAACACAAACTTCAACTACTACATTAAAATGGTGATTAAAATGAATGACAAACATATCCGTAACTTACAAAAAGAGAAGAAAGATTTTGTTGGAAAAACTCAAAACAAGATGAACAAAAAAACTCTCTGCTTAGTACAGTGACTAAACTTAATTTTCTGTACAAACCAGATGATAATGTGTTTTTTATAATGATGATCAAGACGTCAGTTTGGGGTCATATCTGTAGGCACTCCAGAACCATATCAACCCCTCCTACTGAGCACAGCGAGATGTTGCAGGGCTAAGTGCCTTAGCACAGATAGGCACACAGCCAATGCTGTCCATCACCACCATTTTCTACCCTACGCTTTGGATACACAAGGTCCTTGTCTCTTCCGCAAGCTATCAAATGTGCTGCTCCTCACAGCTGAAAACTTTGTAGAAGGACAGAACTGACCCGCAGACCATAGTTAGGCCCCTGTCAAAAAGCAGCTGGCAGAGGTACAATCTCTCCTCCTCAGAGATGCGCAACAGGGCTCAACTCTTAAGAGTCCAGTCTGGAGTCAGCAGTCTGGTAGGATCAAAATATTTAGAATTGGATGGAAGAGTTTTAGTTGTGAAGATAATATTAAGAACTGTATAGTACATGCACGGCTATTCCCATCCCACGTGCAATCCCACACCAGAAAAATAGTAATGCCAGTGGCATTTCTATAGCATTCAACCCTGCAGAGGCTGGGATGGGATAGAAAACATCAAATTTTGAAAGGGTTCAACAAAAGCAGAAGATTCTGCAAATAGTTTCATGCATTCTACCAAATCTGACCAATTTCAAAAGCCACTGAGCTTATAGAAACATAGCACTTTAAGTCCCTGAAGTGCTTTTATGATCACGGCAACTGTTCTTTTTTCAGTGTAATGTCTCTCTCACATGTGCAAATTGGTCTTGTACCTAAATCTGTGGGTTCAAACTGGTGATACAGTTACTAAGTAAAGAGAATTTTGCAAGTAGTTATTTAGCAGATTTCATTATTCTTCAGCCAGTCAGCATTTTTTTCTTTAAAGCAAATTTCAGTCCTGAGTGCAAAATGGATATCACAACTGTTTCATAACAGTTACAAATACTCCTTTTGGCCTAGGTAATTTGTGCTAGTTTTGCTACCTCCAAGACTACATAAAAAGTAATATTATTTCTACTGTCAAAACCCCATAAAGCATTAGAAAACCAAACTCCTGAGCTGGGTGGGACGAGACTCCCTGCTATACAGAAGATAACACTGAACCAAGGTGACTGATTTCCCTTCACCAGTTTGTTGTCTTGCAGAGAGCAGCCCAGCTCGAACCTTTAATTACCTAAGCAGTACTTACTAAACTTAGTTGCCCTGAATATCCACAGATTAAAGCGGTTCTGGAGATGATCCCAGATAGTCTTTCCAAGTAAGGGAGCTCCCATCACGTGCTGTTACTAATCAATCCTGGACAACCAAATAACTATAGTAAATCCATACAGAAATAAAAAACATAATTGATTAACTTCAAACTTGAAGCACTTGTTCCGCACTCAGGAATCAGTTATGGCCAAGACAAAGCATCTCCTCAACCCTTGCCCCCAATCAAATAAAAAAACCCCAAATATTCAAAAATCTTTGAGTCAGGCACAAGCACAGGTTTGCTCACATATGAGAAAAGTACCACTGAACTCTTTCTTTCTTTTCTGTTTCAGCCTGCAAGCAACAGAAGGTGCTTACTTTATCCTTGGTATGGCAAAGGAGTGTTGGTATTTTATACAGTCCCTCTCACACAGTGGTTAAAAAGACATTCCCCAGCGGCAGAACCATCACCATAGCAGAGACCCACAACTTCCTTAATCACAACTTTTCATCTCCATTCTCTGCAGATGGCAGATGGCCCACAGATGGACCAGTCAGGCATCTCCTCACTCCCTTGTGAAAGCAACTGAAAAGATCTATATATTCGGATGCTCCTCCATTGGTCCTTCTCCCTCTAAGTAGAGGAGAAAGAGAAATTATAATTGCTCTGTAATGCTACTTGATATAACAGGCCAGAAAGCCCTGACTACTTTCTAGAGGCACACTGGTAACTTCACTTGATGATACGTAGTTATCACCATATATCAAAAAACACTCAGCAGACTGAAGCAGTTCTGGACATATCCTTGCCCCATTTATACTAGCACCTAGCCTTGGTGCCCCGTGTTAAACATCTCTATTGTGAAAAATTACATTTCTCATGAAAAAACCACAATAAAAGAGTAATTATGAGCTGATCAGGAAGGAGAGTGGAGAAGTGATGGTGGCAGCAGCAAGAGCTCCAGGCTCAATGAACTTTGCATGGACACAATTTACAATTAAGCAGGTTGGGGAGGGGGGAACGCAGACCCTTTCTGCGTTCTTTGAGCAAGTTGCTTTGCCTTTTTCAGTTTTCTTTTTCCTTCTCCTTGTCCATTTACTTTAGGCACTCTTAGGGACTGCCACTGTGTCTCACAGCAAGGGTGGCCTCCCTTGGGGACCCTCCTCTTCCGTCTCCTTCAGCTAGCAAAGCCTCTGTGCACAACTGAAACAGGACTAAATAATATGCTAGTTTTGACTTCTTCCCTGTCTAACCGATCCTGGCTGGCCGATCTGAAAGCACCATGATACTCACGGCCCATGAAGTATGATCCAAAAAAAGCAGAGAATTACAATATTCTAAACAGTTTCTTTCACATACTAATCTGCAAGGGGCTACATAAAAATAACAAGAAAAGGTAAATGGACATTGGAAACTCATCTCAAAGTTTCAGTGCCAGTAAAGGAAGCCAACAAAAGCTAGCAGCAACAGGGAAGGGAAGGCTTGTTGAAAGGATTAAGAAGGTAAGAAAAAGCTTTACAATTTTAGGCAACAGTAGCCAAAGATTCTGTGGAGAGATTTATAGAAGCATGGTATCATCAAGCAAAGAACACAACCCTTACAAAGGCATGGAACATATTTAAAGAGGGAAGACTCTCACCGAAGAACTAAATCAGAAACAGCATCTCACCATCCAGCACCCAATCTTTAGAGCAGAACCTTTGCTGCTGTAAACACGATGTCTTTACAGCCGTGACGGGAGTTAAGGCCCTGTATGCCAGCGCAGATATGCTCCCAGAAGCTCTGAAGAACAAATGCCTCTCTCTTCAAGAATCTATGTTTTGAGCTAGGAACTCACAAAATTCCAAGCACGTGCTGATTCACAGTAAATTAAGAAAAAAAATTAAAATCAGCCTTCCCCATTTCAGTCTCCTTATGCTTCTAAACATAAATTTAATTCATTTTAACTTGACCATTCCCGAAGTTCAAATGTTTCCTACCATCTATGAATATTTACATCTTGCTATTCAAGGGTTCAAATACCTCCGTGCAGTAGGTCCAGTCACATTACCCTCAACCCTCAACTGAACAAGTGAGTACATCATATGCAGGAGAAAAATAATTCATCGAGTTTTGGCAAGCTCTGAGAATAGTTCAACAAGCAAGCACGTATGGAAACTGAACAGACAGAATCGATATTATCTTCTTGCTCACAAGAAGGCACATTTGCCATTGTTCCACACTATGGGTGGAGAATGTCCCTCTCTCAAGACTGTTAATGCAGGACCTGTCATTAACATTACACCTTTAATTTAAAGTTGCAAAAAAAGGAAACAATTGAATGAGCACATACACGTGTAGCCTGCACTCTTCCTGAATGCGCTCTGCTGTGCCTCAGCTTATCAGCAGAGTTCCAGCAGGGATGAATTTGACTCAGTTTCTAAGGCTATTGCATTTTCTGCTATAATGTTTTCAGTGTCTGCCAACTTTAAAGAATAAAGGAAACCATCACTCTTTATTGCCTGAAGGCCTTGCCTTCATGTAGAACAGACATGATGCCAGTTTAATTGTCAGTAGGTTCATGGAATATTTTCAGCCTGCTAGGTGGATAACCACATCTATTCTGCAAAAAGTCACTGGCACTAATGAATACAGTAATAGCTATGTATAATGAAACTTTGTAACTTTGAAAAAATAATTAAAAGGGTCCTTACCAGAAATATTAGCAGAACAAAGTTTAAAATTAATTTACTGTAATGAAATTCCATGCTGTGACTTTTAAATCAGTCATTTTGACCCTCAAAACAAACGGTGAGATTCAGAGCGTCAGAGTTGAGGCTCAGGAGGGTCTGGTTTTGGTGGAGCTTCTAAATTGCTATGTGGATGGTGTCATTAATACAAGCTCTGAAAATGCTCTTTGTGGATACCCAATCCATTAAAAAAAAAAAAAAAACCCAAAACCCACAAAACCCAAAACTTAACTAAAAACTAAATTAAACATTTGATATAAATTGTGAATGCTTCCAGTTTCATGTACCAAACACAAGGCTAAAAGGCAGGTTCTTTGTAACTTAAGTCCTTTTCAGAGATTTCCTTTGCTTTTCATTCTAGATTCCTTGCCCAAATAAATCCAAAAATCAAACCTCTCACTGCATTTTGAGTTTTCATACCTCTTTTACCACTTTCTCTGCTTACTACTTCCCAGACCTTGTCTCATTGCCCTGCTATTCCCAGGATTCTCCCATGGTTCATTACCCAAATTCAGCCTCCTTTCACTCATGTCTTTGGTGTCCCTTCCACCTATCCTCCTGCTCCAGGCTCCAAGACTGGACAATCTTAGTCTTTCTACCACCCAATAACAAACCCTAAGTTTCTCTATCCTTCTTGCAGCTTCTTGTGACCATTTTCCACCACAAGTGCTTTTCACAATCTGCTTCCCTGCAGCCGAGCTCTGTGCTTGTCCAGTTTTGCCTGAATCCTCCACATTCCAGGTCCCAGCTATGGGCTGATGAGACACTGAGAGCAAACCCCAAGAGTATGGATTAACGCTCACAGACTGATGTACAATGCCTTTTCAAGCTGTTTCTTACACAATAAAGTGAAGTGTGCCAAGAGTTGTGCAAAATACAAAGCAAGACTGCAGCATTTTCTGTCTCAGCTGCAGTACACGGTAACATGTCACAGACAATAAGGTAAAAAGCAAAGAGTGAAAAAGAAATTGCCATGGATAAGGATGGGTAAATTTAAATACAGCTTTTATACCACCAGCACAATTTTCTGAGTGGAAAATGGGGCAGATTTCCATACAAAAAAAAGTCTATCTGCATGGTCATGCTAGTGAAGAACAGATCTAAATACACACACATTATCCCACATTAACATTGAGACAGTGATACCATGGAGATCTGCATGCCCAAGTCTCATTAACTTTGAAGACCTCAGTTCAGGACTTCAAATATGACCAGAGTGGAACGTAATTCAGTTTGTTTCCATACCAGATCACAAGAAAACTCAGGATGGATGGAACCTCAGGAGGTCATATTAGTCCAAACATCATCTTTGCAGGAGCCTAGCTCAGGACTGAGGTACCTGGATTTGATTCTTTGTTCAACCACACATTTCCTCTCTGACCCCAGGTCACTAATTTACACAGCTGCTGTCTACCTGGGTTGTCTGTAGTCACAGAAAAAGAGATGTTGTGCTATTACTACATTAACATTTGAGAAATGCAGTTTGAAATATAGCCATCAGACATCTAAATATTAGAGCTGGGCTAAAACATGAAACTTCAGATCTTAGTCTAGCACTCCAGACCATCCAACCTGGGTGTTCTGTCCATTCAAAGAAAGCAAGGACTGTGTCTCTGTATGTTAAATGTGGTTCTGAAGTTGCTACGTTTTAGAAAATCTGTTTTTTGTTTCAAGCTTGCTTCTTCGTTCCACGGCAAAGACATAACTTGTAAAAATCCTTATCCAAAGGATAAGGACTTCAAGTAGACCAAAACCAACTGTAAATAAATCTCAGACAGAAAATACAGGTTATATCAAGTTTTATTAGGTTTAAGAATATACAGTAATATACTAAATAGTATTTCTTTTTCCTTCTTTCACCCTTGTTTACTACATATCTAAATGGTATTTTAGTCAGACTCTTATTTACTGTGTGTTAAACTACTTCCTGCAAACTCAGCACTGAGACCTGGGGAAATGGATAAATTACCCTGGAGTTCTTTTTCTGTTCTCAGCTCTCCAGGGGATGCTACTGGCAGGTTGAGCCAAAGCACAGAGATGTTTGTCTCATTTCTTTGCACCGTTTTGGATGCCAGTATTAATACACTGCTAGAAAATGAACAGCTCAGAAAGAAAGTTGGTTGTTTTTTGAATTCTGACTTCCAGCAAAGCACATTTCCTAAACTGGTTCACCAAAAGACAAACAAAACACTTTTCCCAATTAAATTCTATGACATCTACCTGCCAACCCTTTTAATACCCATATCGATAAGCCAGGCAAAGAGTCCGAGAAGTTCAAGTGATTAAGAGACCTCGAGAGCAGCACAAGAAAAATTTGCCATTAAACATTTGTCATTTGCCGTCAACTAGTCCACTAAAAGTGGTTTCAAATTGTCACACATCTATCTCCCCCTGGAAACAGAAACCATCCAAGTGAGATCACAATCAATAAAGTTTACCACTCAGTATCTACAGAACAAGAGTGAGTCCAGAGACATGGGGGTGGGGTGTGCATATAGTGGGGCAACAAGCCAAAACCAACCCAAAACAAATAAAACCCCACAAGCATATGACAAGTGGCTACAGAAATACACTACATGCTAGCTCGTTAGTAAGTCTGTCCGCTATGTGAATATGCGCATCTGTGTGTATATACACACACATTTCCTGGACACCGCACCTATGTGTTACATGAATATTATATGCATAAAGCAAAAGAAACTTTTTTCTTAAACCTTTCCTCATTTTCACTTCCTTCTAAACCAATGCAAGAATAAGATACCTAAGGCTGGTACATTTCCTGGTCTTTGAGGGCCTAAAGACACCGGAGTAAAGAAACAGTTTAAATCAAAATGTATGCACTCTCATACTACAACAGTTGCACATTTTCTATGCATCAAGGCAGAGAGCAAGTTCGACTAGAAAGCAGTGGGGAATATTTGCAAACACCACAACACCGCTATTGTCTGTATTACCTCAGTGAGACCATGGTCCTTCTGAGCTAGGTACTGTACAAATGCATAGTAAGGGAGACTAAGGCATTTATCCCTGCTAATAAATGGAAGTTTGATCCAGGGAAGATCACAAGCACATTGTTTAAAACAAATTGCTTGAAGAGAATTTACATCACCACAAAACGACATATTCCACTAGCAACAAAGGTATGTTTAGATCAGCATTTACTACTCAACGTTTATGATCTTACATATTAAGGTGTCTACACGGATTAATAAAAAAAGGATACCTTGATCCAGCATATTGAGAATGACACAGTTAACTAAGCATTGAGTTTGTCAAATAAAACTGACGGAAATCAACGCTTCCTATCGTGTCTGTACTACAAATGTACAAGAAATAGTTTTCTCTATCCTTTCGAAAAATTTCTTTGAAGAGTTAGTCCTATCTTCTCTAGCCAGTGAGGACACCATCAATTTTTGTAGAAAAAGTAAGAGTCTCTTGTACTCTCTATGGTATGTTAACAAAACTGTCTAAGACTTCTGTAACTTCTTTACAATGCATCACATCCCCCAAGGTTGTATCAGCGTAAAATATACACAGACTTAATGACTTTTGATCTTGACTTGGAACTCAGTTATACACATGCTGCTGGGAAACACACTTCACATTTCACCGCAGAGGACTGATTCTTTCTCTCTCACTGCAAGAATAGAAAGCATCCCTACAACGCGCCTTCTAATTCTAAAGTAAAAAGGCAGCATGGCTCTAAATGAAATGTTAACCCCTGCCTTTCCCCCAACCCACAGTTCATCTTTACCCACTGATAACAATGGGAGGAGCACACTTGAAACGAATCCTCAGCTATTTAAAATCAATGCAGCTCGTGAACTGTCCACAGCTCACAAACGGCTGAACAGAAAACCCCACTGACTCAGTTTCAAGAAGCTCACTGACTACTGTCAGAAGACTAATGGAAGCATATCCCAATACATTTCTAATTCACAGAAAGCAAGTTAAGTATTCTCTGTAACTGTATACAGGGATTGCTTGAAAATATTCCTAACAGAGTTGCTTTAACACCCTAATGCGACCCAGTGGAGTCACATGGTTAGAAACAATGCCACCACCCAGTCACCACAGCTTGTAATTGCTCTGGAAAGATTACTCAGAGTTCTGGAGGACATGGAGTTACGGGAACGTTTTGAAATAAGAGGCGAGCCATTGAAGCAGAGAAGCTATAAATCAGACTTACTGGGCAGATGGCACTGCAAGCTAGTGAGCTGATGGCAGATGGAAGTGAGAGCTTGGCTAAGGCAAAAAAACGGGTTGCAAACTAATGAGAACTGCTAAGGTGCTAGAGACAACTACTCTCCCTTTCTGATAGCTCTGCTTTAAATGAGGGTCAGATCAACCCCCACTCCCGCAGAAATTTACACAGGAAAAGTTTTCAGAGCCATAAATAGAAGATAGTTTGGTTTTCCTCAAAGAGGGATCCCCACAGCAGTCATCCATGGAGTTAATACAAAGTAAGCATAAGACTCATAATTCAAAAAATTCCAGGCTCTCATGTAATCTTTGATGTCCAGAGCCTTCTACACGCAACAATAAGCTCTCCAGCCTGGCTCAAGGACAGTATAAAGACTTGTGTCTTTTCACGGTAAAGAAGCTTACAACAAGTTTTAGCCAAGTTTTAAGGATCTTTAATGGAAAAATGCTACACAACACGTTAACTTAGGTGGGGATTTGGTCTTAGTCCAGACTAGAACAGAGGTTGGTTGATGCTCACAAATGCTCCACCTCTTTCCTGCAGCTGACTTACAGTTCCCTTGCTGCTGATGTGGGACAGGTAGTATCTAGAACTCCTTATGACTGCAGAATAGTTAGCATTAAAAAAATGTATAGCAGCTCTTAAGATATTCATGAGTATCAGTCACTCTAATCTCCAAATGTTAGAAAAACCTGTCTCCTCTAGTTTATATATACACACACACATTTTTTTTTTCCTTTCCTTTGTAGAGGCTCAGGGTTCTTTTTTAAGGAAGCATTGCCAAGATTTCAAAGTTTTTTCCATTCTGATATGATGGCGCTAGATGTTTCCAGAAGAACACAATACAAAATTATCTACTTCAGGAAATGAGACTACACAGTCTCAGTGTAGGCTATGTGAGCTTCTAGCAGATAGCAGCTTTCACAAGCTTCTAACATTATTTCTAAAAGCTTATGGAGTTTCTCTCTCAAGATATATTACCACAGGTGAACCTTTCTTACCACTGCCATGAACTGCAAGGATCCCACAGTCTTATAAATTTCTATAGCTGCAAGTTCTGATAACTGGGGATTTTTGTTTATTTGCATGTAAGTGAGAAAAGGGGGTGAAGTGGTAAATAAATTAACTGTGATGAAAGCCTTTGGGAAAAGTTAAGTAAAGCTGCAGACTTGTGTAGGAAGCTAATAAAGAGGGAGCACAGCAATAGCACTGCAATGACATAAAGGATTAACAGGCTTTCAGCAAGAACTTGCATTTCCAAAGGTATTATCAAGTTCTTGTATTCTAAACACGCATAACAAAAATCCACATAACATAACAGAACTGCTATATACCACATATGCACCCATGCATCTGCAGAGCCCCTAGTGCTTAAGGCAGATACAGAAATGACACAGGCAAGAATAAGTACTTCTCATAAAGAGAAGCAATACAGAGAGCAATGTATTCATACATGTATAAATATTAACTATCTGTTCTTAAGACTACAAAAAATACCAGAAATAAAGTCCAGCCATTTAAAGTGTTTGACAGCACATTCCTGAGACTTTCATCACATTGAGATAAGCACGACTGAAAGCTTGCATATTCCAACTGAAAATCCACACTCTCTCAACAATTTTCTATGCAGTCTTGATCAGTCTTGACCTTTCCTGGGTCACTTTCTCCAAATGTAGCCATGGTGTTACACAAGCTAGATTCCCATCTACATTCCCATGGAATGCTCCTTTTTTGATAGGTTCCCACTTGCTCCTTTTTGATAGCTTTTAGGTCATTGTACCCTCTTCCCATTACAAGGCAAATCTCAATCTCTGGCTACCAGACAAGAGATTGGGGGAGGAAAACACCCTCCCCCCAAAATCCCCTAAAAACCTAAATCTACTGACGTTGTTACTGAGCAGTAACAATCATGGATTCTGACATGTCCGACAAACATCAGATGCTCCCTTTATTTGCAGCTATCTTACATCTAGCTACTCTTGCAGCATCTAAATCCCCTCTTCAGCTGCAGAAGATAACACAGCGATAAGCTGTATATAACTGCAGAGTAACAGGAAGTAACTAAAAAAATGCTACAATTGCAATCCTGTGACATACTTCATCTGTACATCTGTATTCTAACAGAAGAATCACCTTTAAACAGAAAGGCTAATTCTAGCACTGTGACAGGAAATTAGGCATTTAATCCAAGTTTCATATTTTTCTGAAAAACCTCATGATCCTCAGGCATATTTGGGCCTCTCTTGCATCCAACTTGTGTGGTTACAGAGAAAAATGCACCTCAACAATCTAAATTTCAGAAAGCCCATCAAAATGACCCAATTGTTCTTATTTATTCAAATTGTTCTTAAACTAATCATACAATTTTAAAGGAATGGACGGATCTGAGCTATTTATTCTAAACATCTGGAGAAGTCAGCACTGCCTCTGGTATTACAATTTACACATATGCATACATCTTCCCCTGGCAGTTTTATCACATCATTTTAAAAAGCTCTCATTCACACTAAATGGAAATCTCCATCACAAAGTCTGATGGACATCTTTCTGATCCAGTTTCTACAATTTTGTGGCCTTTGCTGCCTCCAAGTGTGCTGCCAAATATATGTTCAGACATGATCACACTGATGCATCCAGTGATGTATGTGGAAAAAAAGAAAGAGGAGTGGGAGAGAATGGTTGTTTGCTGACTATTCATCAAGAATAATTACATGTTTCCAAAAGGTCATTTTTGTCTTCTTTCTTGTCTGTGAACAACATTGACGGACAAATCAACAGCATCATAAGGTTACAGAGGCAGACAACAGCAAACTAACACATAAAGTTCTTAACAGAAGCACAGAGAAGCTCCTGGACTTCAAGAGGATACAATTAAAGCTTTTGGACCCACATACTTTGCATAGCATTCTTCCATTCCTCTCTCAGAAGCGCAAAAGCACAGTAGTGACCTTCAATCTACACAACGGGTAACTCAGCATTACAACGACTATGCAACTGATGTGGGGAGAGGACTGCTCCACTCTTCTAGTACCTGGGGCTGACAGTATCCCAAAACTCACGCTCTCACTGTTTGCAAGAAGGCACAGACTCTGCTGTGATCAAAGAGTCATATTTAAAAAAAAAAAATCTGAACTTTAGATTAATTTGGCTAGTGCCATTGGCAAAACGTCTCATCTCCCACACACTGTAAACCACAGAGAGGCGAAGAGAGAGGAAGGAAATATACGCTGGAAAGACAGATGGGAAGATGAAAGCATTGTGGACTAACACTGGTATTAAAATGCGTCATCTACCCCTGCCCTCGAATCAACTACTATCACCTGGCCAAGATAGATATCCTGGATTGCAGGGTTTTCATATTACTCACCTCATCGTAATCCTCCTCCACAAGAAATGAATTCCTATTCTGAATACAGTTTATTGTTAAACAAGCAAAACATTATTAAATGTATAATGGTAATGAAGACAGATCACTGTGCTCAGATGGTATCTCAAACACCACATATTAAACAGCCATAGTTTCAGGAAGAGCACACCTCTCATTACCAGCACGATACACACAACATCTGCTAGCGAGAAATCACATCGTTAGCAAAGGTCTCATAACGACCCCAAAACATTCTTATTTCTACATGGAACATGCCTGCTGGTTTTTTTTTTTAAGTTTGACATTTTATGTTTACCCTAACATATCACTGCAGCTTGGTCATGACAGCAGTATACAATAAACATAAGCAATAAGCAAGAGCTTATGAGACACCACAGTTTTCCCATCTTACCTGGCTCTGTACAGTTCTTTTCTTCACGTGTCCCATTAGGTGATGCCATCAACCTTCTATTCCTCCATATTTCTGACAAAACACGTTTGTCTGCAATAGTTGATTCTGGACCTGTATTAAATAGAAAATGGTTATGCCCACTGTCACTCATATTTTCCTGCATCATCTTAACTGGACTATATGCCCCCATTAGCGAGGAGCACAGACGGACCACCAGTATGCGAAGGCAGCAAAATCAAGGTGTGACTGGGGCACATGCCAACACACATATGCTAGGTGTTCCTAGCTACGAAGGTGAAGTATCAGAGCTGTTAACATGATCTGACTATCAGAATATGTAGCTGTGACCCACAATGAAAAAATATTCTGCAGCAAGAAGATGCTGAAGCCTGCACCTGTGAAACTCAACACACAGCAGTTCCTATAGATGAAACCAGCCCAGCTATGCTGACAAGAGCAACAATCACACTTCCATTTAGTCATCTGCATTTGCACATTACATTACTGATTTCTCAAAAAAAAAAAAATGCACATGGACACGTTTCAGTTACATTTAGTTTATTCTGAGTCTTGAGGCTGATCTCTTCAGTGGTGGGTATATGTGGTAACATCAACCCCGCATAACTTGTCAAAGAAAATAGAAAATAACTGCACTATGAATCCCCACAAGTCTTAAGAAAAACTAACTTCTCTAGAAGTCAATGGAGCTTTTATCTATACTTGTATTCCAGAAGCATTCTCAATGCAACTTGCTGAGTACATAAGGAGCACTTGTGCTAATGCAGGGTATGAAATTATAACCACAGCATAATAAAGCCTCTTAATTAAATTACTTTCATCTCAACCTTGTCCATTTCACATGACTATATTATAGTAACAAAAATTCTTTGGGTATTCCTAGAGTTTATATTCAGTCACCATATGCTTGTGCTTCTCTACGGTGACTCTCAAAAAAAAATCAAGTTTGGAAGATAGTTTAGCTGGAGTATTTGCTAAAATATTCTGACGTTGCAATTATAAGAAACAGAGAACAGATGGTCAGTGTTTATGGATACAATATACTTTAAATTAGGCAGCTGAAAAAAAAACCCAACCTACCTAATGCAGCATACCATCAAAAATTAGGTTATGAGGGATTTAGTTGATAACCCAGGAAATTAAAAACTTTCACTAGTCAAGACATTTTTCATGTAAACCTATAAAAGTTCTGAAAAACTGTTATCTGCAACAACAACAAAAACTCCCTCAAATTATGCAAACATAGTCATACCCCAACTGCTTGCTTTCACAAATCAGTAAGTTTATGAAAATAAATAGCTCGTGCAAGGGGAGAAAAAAACAAGTACAGGCATGACAAACAGTTCTAAATAAGCAAGAAACAGTACACCCTAAATCCACAACTGAAAAAAAGTTGAAAGTTCTAAGATAAGCAATATGCTAATATGGTCTAAGACACTGAATTCTATATGGATGGCTTGTTGCCATCCGCGATATATCTCAAAAAACTCATGGAATAATCTGAGCACAAAAGCATCAGAAAGTATGACAAGTTCCACCAGATTTAACTTCAGCTTTAATTTAAGCAGATGACACATCCTAATTCTGCTGAAATCTGATTTTCTTATATTAAACTTGGACATAGGATCTGGCCTTAGTTTGATATTGTTTGATATCTTAAATCCTCAAGGACTGTTGGCAGTCTCACCTAAAGACCCATGTGCTGTCCCAGCAACCTGAGACCGCATCTGAGGGATGCAAAGCATAT
Organism: Buceros rhinoceros silvestris; assembly: GCF_000710305.1. Taxonomy (NCBI): domain Eukaryota; kingdom Metazoa; phylum Chordata; class Aves; order Bucerotiformes; family Bucerotidae; genus Buceros; species Buceros rhinoceros. The sequence goes on from NW_010420268.1 coordinate 28,357, forward strand.
TGTAGGAAGGGTGCCCGAAGCTGCGCACTAACAGCCCCAACTGCGCCAGCAGGCGGGGGGAGGGAAAAAAAAAAAAACTAAACCAAAACCACACAACCACGAATGGGAATGTTGCAGTTAGTTATGAATGCATCAGTTTACCAACACCGCACTTGCACAAAGGATGCAACAGACTCTCTCTGTAAAACATGAGATCAGCACTGTTCCTTGCCTAAAATGCAGAATTCTCTGTCAAATCCACACTGTAATTTGGGGAGGGAAGGTGGAGAAAAGAAGCAGTGGTAGCTGATGGAGGCTTACAACCTAAGGATAAAAATGAAAGGTCGCCAGAAGTTGCAGAGGGGATCACAAGAGGCTGGCGAGGATTCAGTTCTGATGCTGCGACAGGGGGTAAAACTACTTGAGGGCCGTTCCCAGGCACGCAGCTGCCCCGTGGTTCCCCTTCGATTCCCGACCTGGAAAGCCTTCCTAGAGGCACGGCGGGCCGTCGCCAGGGCGGGCTCGGTGGTGCGAAGTGACGGGCTGTGGACACGCACCTGCCTGACGCGGAGGTTTCTCCTGTGGAACAGGCGCTGAAACCCACACACCGCCGCCCCCGGGGTGTTTCCACTGCGAAACTCGAAACGGTGACAGCCACGGTCGCTTGAACCCGCCAAGGGGCGGCCGCGCCCGGGGCGGGACCCCCCCGGCCCGTCCA
>NW_010420269.1:0-10666 GCF_000710305.1 Buceros rhinoceros silvestris
AATAAATTATAATTAAAATTATAGCATTGATTATTATAGTACACAGTAACAGTATTTTGTATATTGTGTATTGTATGTATATAAAATTACATGTAGCTCTAATCCAATAGCGATATTGAAATACCTAATAATGATACTTTGGTACAAGTGGTCAGGCGCGATGGGTTTAGTGGTCCTTCCTGTCCTCGTAATGTAGGGGTGCATGGGATCACCTTTCCAAGGATACACTTATTTCTCCCAGATTAAGCATTCTGTTTCTGAAATGACTGAGGGTCACAAGCTCTTGGGTTTGCCACCCAGTGCAGTCTTTGATTAAACACTATATCCTCCAATCCAGAGGGCCTGTAGTGTGTTTTTAGTTGATAGTGGAATGAATATGGGTTTTGTGAGAAAGTCAGTCTAAAACCATCTGATAAATTTGTGATGTGTCCAAGGATCATTTTCCGTTTTGCTGTAGCTGTGACCTTCTGATTCAGAAGGCGATTCAGACCTGTGGCACCGTCTCTTCTTGCATCCCTCTGTCAGGTGTGGGAAGGTGAGGAGATTTCCTAACAGCACGTTGTACAAGACGGGAAAAGGCATGTGTTGAGGGGAAAAAGGAGAATATTTCTGTAAAGCGTTTTGGTGTCGTATTGATGAAGTCTGTTACACCTGCAGAAGTGCTGCTCGTTTTGAGGAAGCAAGTCTGACTGGATGCCGAGGGAAAGCGAAAGGTCAGGGGCAAGTTCTGGTTACCCTTAGATCTGCCAGCAGGTTGACCACTAGCAGCACCTGGTGTGTAGAGGATGCTCATGCTGAGGGAAGGTGGGCAGAGCTGCTGCTTGCCAGGTAGTTTGAGAAAACTCTGCAAAAAGAAAACAACAGCTGAGAATTAGTATGACAAAAACCTCTGTCTGGCTTTTGTTCTACATCACATCGGTGTGAACCCCAGTTCCCTCCCTAAAAGTGGGGTGGTGGCAGAAGTTGGCTTTGATTTACTGCAGTGAGGTGAACACCAGCAACAGGCTTGGTTCCTAACCTGAGTTCAGAGCTGGAAGGGGAAAGAAGAGGGAAATATCTGTGACTGAATTTTGACTGTTCTGGCAAGTGGTGCTGGCACAGGGACAAGGAGAGTGGCTGGAATCAGAGGGAGAAATGTGAGACAGGACTAGGAATTCAGGCAGGATTAATTTTGGAGCCCTCCAAGGCTCCGTGGTGGAGCAGCAGCCTGACTGGCCTTGCACATGGTGCAATTTAAGTTTCCTTTGGAAAAATGGCTTGGAGTTCTCAAACTTCCTTTGGGAAGCTGGCAGAGCGTTAGCCAGTACTACCGGCTGCCCCAGTGCTCTACCTTCCAGATGACTGCAGCAGTGTTGGCAATACTGGCAGTGACCTGCTCAGCACTGGTGCTTCTGACTGCTCTCCTACGTCCCTGGTTTTCAGAGGGAGGTTCCTGGTTCTACTTCCATGTGCATTTTCCCTTCAAATTGACTGCAGCAGTGTTGGCAATACTGGCAGTGACCTGCTCAGCACTGGTGCTTCTGACTGCTCTCCTACGTCCCTGGTTCTACTTCCATGTGCATTTTCCCTTCAAATTCTACCTTGCTTGGCTTGGCAGACGTGCTCAGAATTTGAAAGCACGTCTGATGGTGTGACATGGGGAGGGAGAACAGCACAGGAAAAATGAAATACTGCCTACCACTCACCCCAAAATGAAGGGGGGTCAGTTGTTCCGAGAGCAGAAGAGTTCATGAAGCCTGATTCATTCTGTATTTGTGCCTCCCAGTGGATGCCTCCAGTGCTGGCTGAAATGAGACAGTGTGCTCAAAACATACAGAGGAGATAGAAGGACTGAACAGACCTTCAGAAAGACAGGCACGGAGACACGCTTACGCACATATTGGAATCGCGTGAGTCTTGTTTACCTGGAACAAGAAATGAAATTAAACTCCAGAGGAGCGGGGAGGGGAGCAAAGAAGAAATAGCTTTGATCTTCCTAGCAATATAAAAACCATCTCTCTCCTAGCAGATCTGTCTGAACATTCATTCGCCAACATGGAATAGAGGTGGTGGGAAGTGCAGCTGCCGCAGATAGCAGTTAACCCTCCTGGCTTCCAAAGGATCTGCTGGTCCTCCACCAACGCTGCCCGAGACATCCTCTGTCTTTCCCACGCTGAGGTATTTGCAGCTTAAGACGTGCAGAAGTCCCCCACTCAGGAGGAGTGATGTAGATAGCAATGGCGTGGGTAACTTCAGCTTTGTATCTTGGGAAGCCATCTTCTGCCAGCTGCTTCCTTCCTGCTCCCGCTGACTGAGAGAGGGTTTGTGGGCCAGATGATTTTTGGCACCAGTTTCTCTGCTGACAGCTCTTGAGTTCAGAAGTCATCTTGAAGTCCAGTGAAGTGTGAGTGTGTGAGGCTCATTGTCAGGGCAGTAGAGCTGAGGAGAGCCCTCAGCTCTTGGCCTGGGACAGTCCCCTGGCACAGCCACAGATGGGAGCGAGGTACTGATGTTTCACTGTGACTTTTACAGGGTTGGTCTTGAGCTAAAAGTAATAGAAAATGTAGGACTGGGCAGCTGTGTGAATAAACTGATCTAGTCAGTTCTATTGTCACGCTTAAAGAAATGTAAAGACTGATTTGGTGTAAAACTCAGAGACTTTGTTTAACTTCCTTCAAAGCTAATGACAAAAATGCCATCAAATGCAGCATCACAGACTTAGCTGAAAATAATCCTGCACACTGGGATGGCAGATGGATCTTCCGTTCCCTCGAGGGGAAGGAAGGAGAAACACAGGAGGACTACAGGCTGGAGGCAAGAGAGGCAAGGCTGCCAGTGAAGAACCACCAGCAGCCATCGGTCCTTCTCGTCTGGGGTGGGAGGGCAGGAGCTGAGTGGTGGGCATGGGCAACGGTGCCTCGGGTGTCAGAGGTGCCGGGAGCAGAGTGGGCTAGAAACAGTTTTTAATGAAGAGCTAGATGCAAGTCAAAATGGGCTGGAGAGAGTTAACCACAGTTGACTTGTTCCGGGTTTGTTCCAGTGTGGCTTTCCCAGGAGCAGGAGAGGCAGGCGCCAGGGTCAGCTCTGATACCGCTCGCAGCTGGAGATTAGCTCCTGCAGAGATACCCTGGCTCAGCACCGTGTGTAAGTGCTTCCCAATCATTTCAATCAAAATGCCAGCCTGGCTGACCCACGTGGGTTTTCCCTGCTGCCTGGCGGTACTGCCCGGGGAGACAGGTAATGGTGTTGCTGGTTGGGATGGAAAGAAGGTCTCTGGAATGCACTCAGAAAACAGAGTTGTCTTGGAGGAGTTTATTTTGGATTTCAAATCTGAGCTATTCATTTCTGTCTCTTCCTCTTCCATGCTGAGATGAGAAGCCCAGATATAAAAATATTTCCAGAAGAAATTAAATTGAAATTGATAGGACTGCAAAATATTTTACATAGATAAAACTATGCACTTTAACAAAAACACAAGCTCGGGTGGCTGGAGTGGATTTTCATAAAGAATTGGCTTTGAACCGTTGAATTAACTATTGATTTGGTGGTATGATTCAGTTTGATACTTTATAGGAGCGAATCCAGGATCGTTTTAACATTTGTCATTTTTGTTTCTGTTTATAAATTGTTCACGTGTATATATTAAATATTCATCGTTATTATTTGCTGGAAAGTATTGCTAGATAAATTATTGATGTCCTAAAAGAAAATAATATTTTTTCCATTTTAATGATTGAATTGTCTTCAAATGTGATTTATTTTTTATGTTTTTGATATTGCTGATTTAATTCTTAATTCTTTATTCAGCTTGGACTGCAACATAAGACTTGTCAGGAAATACTGGATGAGAATCTGCTCTCCCAAAGGGATTTACAATCATCCAGCTTCATTATCTTCAGTGAAATTTTGTTGCTGTGGCTGGGGTGAATCTTACCTACCAAATCCAGCCTTTTCTTTACGGCTGGTTTGTGCTGTTTATATGTGAGGCTGGTGGGTGTATTTTACAATAAAGGGATGAGCTGATGGCGGAAAGCTACTGACCTTCTCCAACTAATCCTATTTTAAGTCCTGAAAATATTTGTATCCATTGTAGATGTTGGTATTCAAGAAGTTTTTATTTTTAAGCCTAAACATTTGAGACACTTTTGAGGTGAGTGGATGTGCTCAGCACAACGTTTCCACAGCAAGTTCGAAAGTGTTAGTTTGAGAACAGATTGGGATCAGCCTCTGCAACCCTTAGTCCTAGAAAGCAGTGTGTTACCTTGTGATTTCTTCCGGTTTATTTAATAACAGTGACAAAATTGCCACAGCGGAAAATATGTTTGAAACTGAAACAAGAATTGCAGAATACTTCAGGGGTTGGAGGGTTTTAAACATTCAAAATAAGATTTCACCAAACACAGGAATTGCTGTGTAAAGTAAGTCTTGTTCCTACTGGAAGTGACAACACAAAAGATATAAAATCCAGAATGAAACTGTCGCAAAAGACTAATGTTGTTGGCACCCACTTTCCGCTCTTCTCAGCAGACCTGCTTGGCTAAGCTGGTGCCATCCTCCCTGACACCTACCCGTAGGGCATAGATCAGCGCTTTACCACCCACCTTGAGCAGGTTGGTTTTGAAGTGTTTGAAGGCAAAACAAAAAAGTACCCTGCCATTAGTGGCAAGCTGGAATTTTATATCCCCTTGTTTTTGACAGTTATAGTTGAAGCTGTCACTTACATTTTTTTTCAGAGCCTTTAAAATGGATCTTTTTACATGTGAACATGAATACATTAAAGCGGAAAAAATCCCTGCAGCTTTACTGGGTGCCAGTTGACACATGGAGACCTCTGTATTCAATGCACACACGGAACACATGTGATTAAAATTGCAATTATAGCTCTGTGTTAAGCATTTGAAAGCCTAAATTAAAGGGGATTGGTAATCTTTTGTATCCCTAGCGCTTCCCATCTCCACACGTTCCAGCCCAGGATCTGTAATTGGAACACTGAAGAAAGTGAGGCAGCAAATATTGGACTGTTCTTGCCGTGAAAAGTGCAGAATGTTTTAACTTGTATCACGCTAAATTGAATAGTCTCCAACCAGATTCTTTTTTCCTCCTCTTTTTCCAAATGTCCTTTTATAAAACCATGGGACTAGAAAACCTCTCATAGGAGAAGCAGCTGAGATAGCTGGCGTGGTTTAGCCTGGAAAAGAGAAAGGGAAAATCTCATGATTTTTTTATAGATAGCCAATGGAAGAGTATGCAGAGGATGGAGCTAAACTGTTCTCAGAGGTTCCCAGGGGCAATGGGCGCAGAGTCTAGAAAGTTTGTTCTAACGTACGTTCAAGTAAGTTTCACTCTCAAAGCTCAAAAGTCTTCCTGGTTCTGTGGCTTTGATAAAAAGGTGGAGGGCTTCCACCATAGCCAACAAAATAGTCCTGAAGTTCTTCTGAACCAGGTAGAATCTTGCCCCAGTTCATGCCTTGGCCCACATCACCGCTCAGATTAAATAGCTCTTGATTCTTCCTGTTCTCTTCTCCTCCTCTTCTGTCTACGTTAATTCAGAGCCTCACGTAACCCAGCAAGCCAGATGTAGCTGCCCTTTGCTGTCCTGCATTCTGCGCAGAGCAGTGTGCGTTGGGCACTGGGGGATCCCGGGTACGACGGCAGCGATGTGTGACACAGAACACGCAGCAACCGGCTTTATGAGGTTTTAAAACCTGGCTAAAATGAGGCATGTCAGTACCCTAAAGAACAACTTCAGCAGTCAAAAAGTACTTCAGCCTTCACCTGAAATTTAAAGAACTTCTTGTAATGCTTGTTCTCATGGGTTGGCTTCAGTCAAACCTTATCAGCAGTCCTTTGCTGGACCTCTGCTGTGGCAAGGACCAAGGAAAGCTGCTGTGCTCAGCTCTGTGGTTGTGGACGGGTGCTGATGGCTCCTTGGCATTCTGGGTGGGATTGTCACACGTACATGGTACTGGTGACTCCTCTGTGTACTTCAGCTGCACTGTCTGTCATTGCAGTGGCGTTGAGGAGCAGCGGCGCCCTTTGTTCTGTGTGTTCCTGCTTATTCAGCAGCTGCTCTGTGGAACTTTCCAATTTTCTACTTCCAATTAAGTTCTAATGCTGTGCTCGTTTGACGTCGTCTGGGTAATAACTTTGTAATACTGTGAATACAGCTGTAACATTACCTGGCTACAAAGGTAATTGAAAAGAGTTTTTCATGAAAATACCGTGCTTTCTAATTTCCTTGGCTATCTGAGGTGCAATCTCTAAAGGCAGTGGAGAAGGAACCCCTCACTCTCGCCGGTCATTATAACCAAGGGGCTAAAAACTGGCCCAAGAAGACTGTGGTGCTGTCCGATAATTACACAGCAAAATTACAGCTCTCTGTGAAATAGAATTTTGTCTACACACAATGGGCTATTGCATTTTCATGGAAACATTTAGATTTCCTAATTAACTTTGCGACACCTGCTCAGTTACTGCCTTCATTATTCTTCATTTTTCACAGCCAACTTTGTCATTTTCCTCACAGAGAGAATTTGTGAACGTGTGCAATTATTACTGTACACTCCATTTTTACCATTTTTCAGGGTTTTTTCCTTTCTTTCAAGTCTCAGCCTTTATCTCCTTCCTTTTATATGCAGTTAAATCTGCTTAAATACAAGCATAGTCCAAAAATAGACTTGTTTAAGAATAATTTCCAGTCTCGTGGTTTAGCGATAAAGGTGAATGACTGTGCTTTCTGCAGGCTGCGTCAGGGCTGTATATTGAGAAATCCCTTTTAAACTTGGATATAAATGTGTGAAGGAAATAAATTTACTGACATGAAAGAGGTTTGCTAAGAGGTCTTCACTATTAATTTACTAAGCAAAAGATTTTAATGGGAAGGAGTCACATGGGCTTGTGCTGATTCTATCTGGCACTTTGGAAAATAGCAAAAGATAATTATTTTTTTAAATGCATTGATGGGAGAAATTTGTTACAATAAATACCTGGGAAACTTCTCATTTCTTTTAGGAGGTTTTTCCAGGAGCAGATACAACAATGCAATTTGTAGGAATCTGCATCAGGTGGAGGGAGAGAGTGGTTAGAGAGTACAAAAGAAAGGTGATGTGCCGCCCTTCCCTGCTGTCGCTCTCATCGGGTTGTTGAGCCTGTAGGAAAGGGCTGCGTTTCATTGCAGCTGCTTCACACAGCACCAGGTGCTCTCCATACCTTTCCTGTTTTCAAACATCAGATCTGCTCAGGAAAGCAGCCCTGAGGTAGGGGTGATTGAGGATAACTGCTTTTTGAGTTACACAGGGAAAACCGAGGATTCTTTCTTTCCAGAGCACTGGGACTATCGGTGTTACGGGCTGTGGTGACCTGCGTTCGTGTTAAAATGGTTAAAATTGTCCGAGGACTGGGCAGGGACTTTGCTGGTTATATGTGTGGATGTATGTAGGTTTTGCTTCACCATTCTCTGTTACCAACTTTAAAGAGTACTTTTTTTTTTTTTTTTGAGCATGCTGTTTCGTGGCACTTTACATGTTTGAACACTGAGAACTCCCACAGGGTGAATTTCAAAATTCACTTTGAAGTGGTGTAGGAATTCCAGAAGATATAGCATTGCTGAGCTGGACGTGGCACTATCATCCATTGACTTGGGCTGATTGATAGTGCCAAAACCTTGAAGTTTCCCCTTTGGAAGCATATGTGAGAAGGAGTTCTCAGAAGGAGAACCTTCCACATGTGGGTGAGAGGCTTAGAGCACGTGGGGATCTCTAGTTTACCACCGTAGGTCACCAGGGTAAGACATTTTGTCTCTCCACATGGATTCTTATGAAGTAAGGGAAACATTCCTGAGTGCCACCTGAAATGATAGTGAATATATTTGACCAATCAGTGTGGAAAAGGCCAGAGTGGGTCGTCATATAGTTAATTAAGTAAAATGTATAGTTAATTCTGGCTACTACTTTCTGGGCTCTTGTTAAGTGTTTTAGCTCTGCCATATTGAAAGTGGTTTTGGGGAAATGGTTTCTGGATTGTAGGTGTGGTTTGAGAATCCATTGTACCTACTGAGGCCCTCGAAAACAGGTGTTTAAAATCAAATTTAAACACTCTTCAACTGCCAGGTTAAAAGTCAGTGTAAATAAACGTCTTTCTTCCTTCTGCAGTTACACTGGTGGTAATGAAGGAACTGTTAGGAAAAGGCCACTGCAGTTTCATGATCAAAGCTCTGCTTGATGTGATCGTTAAGAAAGAGATATTCTAGTGATGTTTCTCCAGTTCAGCTTGTTGTCATTTTCTACTTTTTTTTTTGTTTTGCGTACTAGAATTTTCATTATTTTTTGGAATAGTTCATGTACCCCAAGAATCGAGACTTACTGAGTCTTGGTTGAAGAGGACAACTTCTTGTAACAGGTTTTCACGTCGTAGGTGCAATTTGGGTAGAGTTTACTTCTACCCCATTTCAGCAGTTCAAGGACATCAGAACTTCCTGCCGGTGGTTTCTTTCTTGGAGGATCTGAGATGGCAGCTTGATTTTTGTGTTGTAGGCAGAGCCGCGGTTTGGTGGGAAAGGGGAGCACTGGATGATGTTGTTAAACTGGAAGAGGGCGCGCAGGAAGAGGGACAGCCATGGAGCGCTTCTATGGGAGATGAACTGCATTGCTCTGAGCCAAGGGATGGCTGAAATGCCTAAGAAGATGCGGGATTTCTGCAGAGATAATGGGGAAAACATCTCATTCTCAATTTTGACAAAATATTTATTCATGTAGTAAATGATGTGCAAAACGTTATGTTTTGGAGGAAGTGGAAAATGTTGAGTAGATTCAATTTTGCTGCAACTATTTAATACGTTAATTGCTATCCATAAATTTCCTACTTTAAAATGTCAGAATTGCTCAAGAAAGCATTAGCGGAACCAATATAACTTAAGGTGATTACCTTTTTGAACTCTGCAAAGATAATTAACCCCAGGAAGAAATAATATTTTCTGTTGCTTATGTGTACATATGCTGGCTATCCATGTTATAACTTTTTATAATCCGCACTTGCACTGCTGTGTTTATAGAATTATATTGATTTGTAGGATTTGTTTTACTGTGTTGGATGAAAGTGTAATGAAAGAGCAGTTTTAGGTATGATTCAAAGCCTCCTAAAATCAATGTGAATCTTTCTATTGACTTAGTGGGCTCTGAATCATCTTAAAAAATGTGGTAATATAAAAAGTTTTGTTTCAGACTGTCTTCCCAGATGGACTTTAAGCATTATCTCTGATAATCTATTAGTTCCAAAATTGCCAAGGTTACTTTTCTGCTGGAAGTGACCAGTTGCAAAGCTCTTTTGTTAATTTCTAAGGTGAGATCAGCCCCCACCCCATGCCAAAGCGTTTGAAAATTGGGCCAGTGTGAAAACACTGCTTGAAAGAATTTCTCATTTTGAACCTAAAAAGCTAAGAGGAGAATTTATTGAATGAGCTGTAAAGGGAAATGAGAGCAGCCTTTCCTTTCATACCAATCCGCAGGCTGGTAACAGTTAAACTGACTTTAAAATTCAAGTCCTTCTTGTTGACTGAAGGATCTTTGCCCTTTATGGAATACCTCAGATCCCATCGCTTTATTGAACGGGCTGAAGCCATGTTTTCCTGTGAGGTTTCTGCACGGTGGAGACGATCAGCAGACCTGACACTGGACTGTTTGGCACTTCTCCCTGAGCAGTTAGTGACGCCCCAGTCACTGGGTCCTACACAGCTTCAGAAGCGGAGCCTCCGAGTGCGGCTGCCCTGGGGGTTCACCCTTCACGCTAGAGGTCCTCATGTTTAAATAACCCCAGTGAGAAGAATTCATACCAGCAAGCGTCTAGCGTTTAGTTAAATAAAAGCCCGGGTTCATAAAGCAGGCGCTGGCTGTGTAAGTGGTTTATTCTTTATTAATCTTCTTAGGAATAAGAAAGACAGTGTTTGCTTTTTGTTTGCCACCTAGAGCTGTGCTTCCTCTCACCCTTTGTGTTGCTGCTGTCACTGAATGTGGTGACTGCTTGTGTGATTAAAACTTAAGTATTAATTCAGTTCCTAATCTCCTTTACACAGTTGGTGATATAGAGCTAGAGCTCACTGGAAGATAATCGTCTGGAATGTTGCAAAGTCATACTGCCCTGAATGAGATTCAGATGTTCCAGGGGAATTCTGGACCTGTTTTAAGTCCATGAGACTCCTATTGTCTTGAAGAAGACCAGACTGATTTTTGTTCCAGGCTCTTCTGAGCCCTTGTGTCTTCTTTGGCAAGTCATATTGCTTCCTGTTTCTCTTCTGTAGAAATGAAGAGACTTGTATTTACCTTCTTCTTAGGAGAAATTCATATACAGACCATGGGGCATTTGTTCCTTCTAAAATATGTTTTATCTCTTTTTCCAGTCAAAGGATGAGATGTGTGTGCTCATATCCTGTATGAAATCTGTCTGTGAAGATTACATCCACCCCTTTATTCAAAGCTGTTTATCTGGTCCCTCTTGTGAACATTTTATCCTAGTGTTCTGTGTCTTAATGATCTTTAGCTAAAGCATTGTGAATTCCTGCTCCTTGGAATAATCTGATGACAGTAGCACAGCAGTCTTTTACGCCAGGAAGCAGGGTGGCTTTACCTGCATCCTCTCTGGTAATTAACACTTAAATCTCTCTGTAACTAACAGCGGGAATTTTTATCCTAACAGC
>NW_010420269.1:10785-14404 GCF_000710305.1 Buceros rhinoceros silvestris
GTCCAGTGTCTAAGCAAACAGTGGGAGCAATTGCTGGCAGGACTGAGTCTACAGGTGTTGCTGTTCGGTCAGTCTGTCAGTCTGGTTGTAATCATCATAGATGTCGGAGCTGTTTAAGACAGATGCGTGCTACACCTCTGATTTTGAAAGGAGATAAAATTCATCATGGTGTGAAGTTTGTAAATTTTAAGAATTGGTTTGTGAAGGGCCGGAAGGATGATTATTGCTGTGGAAGAAGGAGCTTTCGGTTCATTCCTCTGTGGTTTGAGTAAACTGCAGTTGGAGAATGAAGACTAGTGTGATCTTACATTCTTATTAAGAAGGTTGGTCCAGAAAACCAGGAGCAAAGCTGAACTGCAGCAGAGGAGACACCAAGATGATAGATTTCATGTAAAATACTGACATTCGTGACGCTTACTTTGCATTTTTTTATATTTGTCAAAGGTTAAACCAGATTGGCTGTCTACCTGCTGATGGAGTCCAGTGCTGGGAAGAAATTTGTAGAATAGGATGAAGAATGTTGGTCAGGTAAGCAAGAACTTAACTGGCTTCCAATGGCCTGTTCCAGTTGGCATCTTTACTGCAAATTAGACTAAAGGATTCACCACAAGTCAGGCTGAACGGAAGCAGAGTTGTCAGACGTTCTGCCCTGCAGTGCAAGCTTCGGGTTTTGCAAGTGAGTTTAGCTGGAGCTTTGGAGAATGAGCTTACCAAAAATATCGATGGCATTTCATAGCACGGGCCGGGTTTGTTCAGGCTTTCTTCACCATAATGGCACACGAAAGTTAGCACAAAAATCTTTGTGTTTGCTTTCTTCAATAGTTTGGGTTTTTTTGTTTTTTGTGGCTTGGTACTTTCATAAATCTTGGCCTACAGGAGCTGGACTCACAGATGCCATTTACTTTCAGTAAGATTGTTGGTCCCTGCAATTTCAAGTGAAATCTTATGACAGAGGATTTTGTAGTCAAGCACAGATACAGACAATAGCATTGTCTGTCCTGTTCTCAGTGTTGTGGATGGAAATAAAGCTTCAGGAGATGAACACTAGAAGAAAGCAACACGCAAGTTAGTTCATGAGAAGGGGAGAAGGGCTTCTTCATCACAACAAGCTGGTGTAGCCACCTCCCTGCTGAAGGGAAAGCCTGTAGGAAGGGCTCCCATACTGCTGGGAAATGATTCCAAGAGCTGCTGATTATTGCTAAAGGACATGGACAAACAAAATAAGTAGAAACACAGTTCCTGGGAAACCCCCCAAATCTGAATTTTAATTTTATAGGCATAAACACTTAGAGAAATTTTCACATGCAGTTATTGTATTATGTTTCCAACTGATACCCTGAAGGCAACCCAGATAAACTGCTGAATTGCACTCGCTGCTGAAAACACCGTTGGCACAAGCAGCCTGAGAGTGTTTTTACTATTTTACTGCTGGCATAAATATAAAAAAAATTAAGTGAGTTTTTGTGTAGTCTCATATCATGTTGGCTTCAATACTTTATATTTTAGTAATAAAGCCCCAGCGTAGTCAAGTCTTAAAAATCCGTGCCTATGGCGACGGTACATGGATGTATTTACATGGATGTATCTCACCCAGACACTGAATCTGAGAAAACATAGCCAGGAAACTCAGCACCTTCTCACGATTTCTGAAGGATTTCATGAGGATACACAAAACCTTGCATCAGTTCTGTTGCTTGTCTATATGTTTTTATTCCCACCACTATTTCTCCTTCCCTGTGGATTCTCATATGGTACAAGTTAGTGGTGCACTGTTGTTTTCAAAGGTTGTACCAAGTAGCTTCTGCTTACGATCTGTCCCTTGGAGGTTCCTTTGTTTAGATGTCTTCAGTTCTGTTGGCCAAGTTTTGATGAAATGTGAGTGCTGTGCAGCTATTGTGTGCCGTTTATTATCGTATAATCTGACAAGCTGAATGCACACAGAGTTAAGGAGTGAACACGGAAAATTACAGAGGGAAAGGAAAACATGTTCTATTAATCATTAAAATACAGTGGTATTCTGAAGTGTTATAAAATCTCATCTTTTACAGTTAAAACCAGGGTGCTTTTCAAAATGGGTTGAAGTTCAATACTTTTGATACGGAATGATTCGAGCCCTCCTAGCTGTAGAGTAGGATCCTTTCATTAAGTCACATTCAATATGTAAAATACCGTATCAACGTGAGTCAAGGTGTTAAAAACCCTCGCTGTTCAGGATTTCTCTTTTACTGGATTCTCTATGCAGCACAGCTGTTTCCAGATTCATAAAGCTTTTGTTTGGTTTTGATTTACTGGTTTCTATCCTCAGCGCAGGGAAGGTGCCTGCTTTCTGGGAAGGGAAAGAAAAGAAAGCTCAGACCTTTGCTAAGACTGAACGTTCTCATGTACGTGAATGATGTGTAGTTACGGGGACGGAAGGAAGAAGCAGCACCAGCTGACTTTCCATGGACCAGCTTAGCTGAACACAGTGTCAAGAAAATGAGGGAGAAACCTATTTTTAAAAAAGGAAAGAAAATCAAACTAGAAATGTTACTCAGTTGTCTTCTGTTTTCCAAGATCTCATTTGTGGCAGAGATGGGACCCAGTTTTCTGGGTATATCCACATCTTCTACCAGTGACAACCAGAGGAGCTGGGAATGGGTCTCTACTGGTGGACTAGATTTTTTTCTGCTAGAATAAAGAAAATCATTTGTAGTTGAAGGACTGATTGTCTGGCTCATTGCATCTCCAAACATAGTTTTTGTTATTCTGGGCTAGAGATTGGACACTAGGAAATAATTTAGGTACTGGAGAACCTAGGTGTCAGCTTCCCAGTAACAAATCAAAATTACGCACAAGTTCAGCTAAGTGGTCTTCAGTCTCTGTTTTATGGACCACAGTGATCCTTAGGCTGTTTCTAAGGCATCTGATCATAATAATGGAGACAGACAAATCTACTGCTGTTTGGCGTGAATTTTGTGCACAGCTCAGAGAAGTTGTAGGACTGTCGCGTGGTTGTAGGACCCCACGTTAGTTCTGTTTGCTGTCGCTGGCCTCAGAATGGGAGGGTGTAGGGAGGTCTTTAAAAACCCCATTAATTCTTGGCTTCTTTTGAGTTATAGTGTGTACCTGGAAAATAACTGTAATTAGCTGAATTTCTGTTACTAGAAGTTATCTTCTTTTCTACTTTCGTTTATCAATATGTGAGAGTTTTAGGGTTTTAGTGCCTCAAATCTCAGGAATGGTGTTATTAGAACATGGAGTTGCTTACATGTAAAGGACAAGGAACTGACCACAAAGGCCAAGGGGTGAAAATCAGAGTTAAACTTGGAGAACTCAGTGTTTCAGTTCCAGGACCATTTTTCCCACAGAGGTTTGCCAGCAGAGATTTATCTGCATTCATATTTTATCAGAGAAATATTCCACAGAGCTGTGGTTTTGGAGGAAAAGAAGTCTGTCAGTACTATGAAGTTAGCCCTGGGGTACCAAATATTTAGCAGTTAAATAGCTGAGAAGTGAATCTCTTAGCAACTTCTTTTCTCTGTTTACTGTCAATCCCATGCCAAAGATAAAGTGCTGGGGGCGGAAAGAATTTGATGCTGTTCATTCTGCACCCTTTCTCAACACAGGGTAAAATAGGGAA
>NW_010420269.1:14494-24105 GCF_000710305.1 Buceros rhinoceros silvestris
GATATCCTGCTGTGTATAGTAAATATTGCTGAATCGGTTAATATGTGAATCCTAATAAACTGGTGGTTCTAAGGGGGTCGTGCTTCAGGATCTCAAGCTGGGAATCCAGTGCAGTATGGAACATTCCCTGGAATGCCCTGTTGGTCTCACTCCTCTGGTGCTGGTGTTATAAATTGTACTTTTCCAGCATAAGAGTGTTTTCTTCTAATAGGTAGTTTTGGTTTAATTCTAGAGGAGTGCAGCCATGCTGACTAGAGCATAAACTGGGACTGACTGCAGTAAATCCATCTCACCCACTCCAGGTTTACAACAGCATGAGAAGAGTCTGCTCTGAGCCATCTGCTCATGACCATGGGCTGTCTCAGTGCACAGAACACCAGTCAGATGTGAATGTGAGAATACTGGAATTGTGATCTCTCAGGAGTGCTGGGAGTGGCATTTCAGAACTGCAGGTAGGCTGATGGGATGCATTAGAAAAGCAGGATCTATTTCACTATGGTGATGACGGTCAGAAATCCTTGTTGGCTGGGCTGGAAAAAGCTGTGAGAGGAGAGTGAAAGAACGAAAACTATTTTCTGGGAAAGCTGGTAATTCTGTCTGCCTCTAGTCCTGGTCCACCACATAGCACTCAGGAAGCCATTGGGTCAAGCCCCAGCTGTAGAGAAGACACAGTGTCTTCTCTGGAGCTTCACAGAGCGGAACTGAGGGGAAAGGCAAAATGTGCCAACTGTGTGTACATCTGTTCGTTTCACAAGTGAACTCACCGTCTCCACTTGCTACGTTACCCACAACCCATCAGAAAAATCAGTAATAATGATTTCTTTTGTTACCTTCTCCACCTCCTTCCCCAGTTTTAGATGAATTGATTTCATTTCTCTTTTCAGTCACTGAAATTCCACAATTTTTTGCAGCTGCTTCAGGTGTCAAGTGATTCATGTCAAGAAACCATTGCGCAGGTGATGAGGGTTTGACAGGGTAGGCTTCCCAACAGGGTATTCTAATGGCTTTCTATATATGTAGTGTGTCTTTGAGCAGGAGGAGGAAAGAAAAAAGACCTTCTTGAAACCCTTAAAATTTTCTGAAAGTTCTTGTTACAGAAAAAGTGTCCCAATTACTTCCAGGATTTCCATGAGGTTTTCTGCGGAGTGTGTTTTATAGCTTTTTCATTAGAAAATGAAGCTACTTTTCGTAAGCTTTCTAGCTGACTCTTCATTTCTGACTTAAAGTTTTGGCACAGCAGTATGTATGTGCCACCAAAGAAAAATACGTATTCCTGAATGTATTGGCCCCATGGGCTTTGTACCTAATACTTTGTGCCATGTTTTAGGGTGAGTCCCGCTGGCTGTAAATCAGTGCTCTTAAGATCTGGGAAGATTCATTATAAAGACCCTTGCCCTGGAATGATGCAGTCCTGCACCCCAGATTATTTTACAGTGGGATGATAAAATGGTGAATTTCATTTATAGGCAGTTGCTGCACACCTTCTTTACATTTTATCAGACATTCACAATGAGAAATAAAATCAGAGTGAAAGTAAAGAGCGAGGTGGATCATGTGCAAGCAGAATACATCATGAGAGCTTGTATTGTCAGCCCTGTACAATCAGGAAAAAATTACCAAGCTGGTTTGAAAAGTATTGAGAGTGTTTCTTTAAAAGTGGGGTTTATTTTCTTGTTTTTCTTTTCTTTTGGAAGAGAGGATGATGGAAAAGAGGTTTCCTCAGAAGGAGGTTCATACACACCGTTCCTATTTATCTCCAAGCAATCCACAAAGGCTGATTCCACAGCACGAGTCACAACAGAAGCTCAACTTGCTATTTTGAGTCTGTCTCTAAAGGTGCTTTTCCCTTTCCATTGCCTACACAGGGAGACAATGGAGACTCGCTTTGTTAAACCAAAGGGAGTCTCTGTGAATGCCTCGTGTGATTTGTCTGATGAAAGCTCGGATTCTCAGGTCATCTCTTGACTCCAGGTCAAAATGCACAGAAAAACTGCAATTATAATGATGATGTTAGTATGAAAACCTTAATATATAACTAAAGAATAAGTTCATCCCTAGGTCTGTAAAGAAATTAAAGGTGTTCTCCAGCTTAGACCTGTTTGCTGCTGAAATTGGGAGAAAATACTCTATGTCCAATCTTACACTTTCCTGATTATCTGTTATGGGAATCGTGAAGGCACTGTGGGCTGGATGGACCTTGGTCTGAGAAAGTGGGAGTGTTTTCTTATGGTATAGCAATACTGTTAATAGACTGAAGGGACTCATCGGAATGATGAGTCAAGACAAAGTATCATACAGCAGAAACCAGGAGGTGATCATCACGGTCATTCAGCCAGACTGAAATCCGTATCTCAGCCTATGGATCAGGACATTGCAGTGTATAAAGGCACTTTCTGAAATGCCTATTAAGCTTCTTTAACATAGGAGAAAGTAAAGAAAAGGGAAATGTTCCCACTTTCGAAAGGTTTGATGGCTTCAGAAATTTTTTATAATTGGTGCCATGAAAAGGTTAGTGCCATGAACTAGATCTTCTGCTTGTTTCATTCATCTTGAAGTGATGGATAGACTTAGGTTAGAAAAGCAGCTGTGGTAAAAGCATAGGAATTATTCCCCTCTGCAAGAGCTTTTTATGTTCGGTATTATGATTCTGTAATTCATAGGTCTGTTCTATAAATCCACACTGCTCTTCATAAGTGTGTACTTGAGGTGATATTCATCCATGGTCTGAAGTGTGAAAATTTTACCATTTTTGCATGCCTGTGCGTTAGGAGTAATACCCAAATGCAAGTGAGGCAGCTTCACGTGACAAAAACTGGATGTGAAAGCTGTATCACCTTTAAAGGACATGTATATTATAATAGTTTTGAACTCTTACACGGAATGCTGTGGATTTAGAGGCAGAATTATGCGTATACAGGATGAAACTCTTTTTACAAACCTACCTCGGCTATGTCTGATCTTGTTAGACGTGGGTATCAGTGGTAATCCTATACAGACTGATGGTGTAACTCTGACAGAACATCAGAACAGTCCTATCAGTTGAAGCAGGCTGTAGCCTAGTTATTATGGCTGGTATAAACGAGACTAGAATCAGGCCCCTGCTCTTTTAAAACTATTGAGACATGCCATAGTGATGGATTGAGTTATCCTCTTACAGCAATTTTACTATACTTTAATTTGGAAATGAAATCAACCATCACTTTCCTCATCACAAGGAAAATCAAATCCAGAAGATCCACCCCCCCACCCCCAGCACAATCACAGGGTTCCCTGTAGTGTAAGCTCAAGGGGTCACTCTTGCTTTGTATTAGTTTTATGAAATGATGTTATTTGTGCAGATAATACAACAAGCATTAGGACCAACTCTGCTAAGTTAAGTATCTCTGCGTTTGCTGGAAGGGAGAGGGGAGTGGTTGTCAAAAAGTGCACGTGGACACAGCTAGAGTTACGATCATGAGCGCGGTACAAGCAACGGTATATAGTGCCTTACGTAAGAGATGATCATTCTGGCTTCGTATGGATTGCTGTATGTCCAGCTTTGGTACCACTGTCGTGATGCCCTGCTCTCTTCCTGGAAGATTGCTCGTGTCCGGAGATGCCGTTAGCAGCATTTCCTGCTTGTAGTACACAACATGGTTTTCTTTGGCTTGTAGCTCATATGTAAGAATAGCACAAGGTGTTTGGCAGTGAAAGACTCATGTTTTCTCTTCTGGGGACCCTCCTGATGACAGCCTCTGCAGACAGGACAGTTTCCACATCCAGCTCATGTTCCTGGGATATGCTGCCCTCGCTGTCTGACAGAATTGAGGATTGCAGCTCCCAAGGTCATTCCAGAGTCTCCTTTTTCATTTCAGATTTTTATTTTATATAGAGTACTTGGATGTTTGTGAAAGCAATTTTTATGTGCTGAGAATTTTTCTGAGTTTCATTACCTGACAGAGTCTCAATTTCATTTCTGTGAACACTTGTGGTATTATACTCTAAATCCTTCCCTTAGCCCTGACAGCAATGGGGACACTCCAGCCTCTGCATCTTATGTCATATTTTGTTACGGGGACATGAACCTCTGCTGAAACGAAATCGGGGGACGTGTCTGCATTGCATTGTGGAACAGGCGTAATACCAAATACTCTCCCAGGCTCTGCACTGTTGGGGCTTTTGGAACTGCTATGGGGAGTGACAGCCAGGTGCCATGGGGAATGCTGGTAAATCCATACCTGGTGTTTTTGGCACAGCTCAGTCAGTTCCAGGAATCCCTTCAAGGCTGGTATTGACTCCTCTGTCCCTTTCCACATATTACTTTAGGGCTGCTACAGACTGGAATCACATATGTAGAAAGTTTGGGTTTCCATCGGAACGTAACGCAGTGTGCAGTGAAATCCAGACTTTGCTGGATTTGCTGCTGTTGTGGGACACAGTCTGGTGTGTGGAACTTCCCTGTGGTGCATGGGAAATGCTGCTGACACTCACTGGGAGTGAGACGCAAGGGTATGATAGGTACGGTGCGTCCTCCTTCCTGGGTGTGTGTTCAGAACGCTCATGAGGGATGTGGGGAGCCAAAGTTTGGGCTGTTTTCCTTCTGACAAGTGGGACAGCGACTTTCAGATCGTCTCTGTTGAGCTGAAAATTAAACTTAAACTTGGAGGAACACCAACCTGTTGAGCAAAATGCAGGACTGCTGTACCTTCTGTCAGTGACGTAAATCTAATTCTTTTTTCTGCCAGAATCTTTAATCCACTGCAGATCACCTGTGGACAATTCTTAAGTTGACCAAACTGGCATTTTTCGGCAGTCTTGGGGAGAGAAAAGGATCCTGGTCTATTTTGCAGGGAAAAATCGCTTGCAAAGCTACTGCATGTTTGTGTACTTTGTTACACATTTTACTTTATCTTTTCATGATGCAGACTCTGGCAACATGCTGTCTTTAAAGGGGTGGGTTTGAGTCAACTGTAAAGGTTGGAATAGGTGGGAGAGTGCAAATAGCACTAAGATTTTGGGTCAAAAGTAGAAGTGATCGGCTGGACTGCAGGAAACTGTTCTGCAGACATCAGCAACTACTTGTGGTTGCTAACAGGTGAATCTCCTTTTCCAGCGGAAGTCTTTATGAATAAGCAATGATTAGAGAAAGTAATTCAGATTTATTAGAAGTGATGCAGCAGTTAAATCCTTGCTCCTGTTTGCAGTTGTGTGCTCAGCTGTGTGCACAAGAAGCACAGTTTGGAGGCAGAACGAAGACTCCTATTTCTAACTCATTCTTACAGGTACTAGGAGGGAGCCCTACAAAGAGAAACTGTGTGTGGTTGTTTTTTTCTTTCAATTTTCTGTCATTCTTTCTCTCCATAGCTTCCACTTCAAGGCAGATATAAGTATGTAGAACTTACTTCGTGGTAGGCCAAGCTACTGTGCTCCTTAGCTTTGCCCTCCTGGGAAATTAATCTGTGATCAGGGAGCAACTTATCTTCTTTTCTGAATGGTAATAATACATAGAAATTTCCCTCATTTTTATGACAGAGTGAATTAGCGGAGGTCTGTGAATGGACTTGTATCATGCTGTACAACTAGAGTGATTGATTGACTTTCTCTTTACCGATTCAAAACTAGCCTAAGACCCTCCGGTTGATTTGGGACTGATCTCAATCCTTGGCACAAATGCAGAGTGTTTTCAGTTTTGAGGGCTAATTTTGGGCCATCTGAGATGATAGCGATCCCCTCTCTCCTTTAAAGATGTGAAGACACAGTCCCTGGAGTGCCCCACCGTAAAGAACTGCAACAGCACCAGCAGGGTTGCTCTTCTCCTGGAGGTGTGAGAACTTGAGCTGATAGCAATGTTAGGAACATCTCCTAAATAAAAAGCCCAGACTAATCCATCTACTGTGGCCGCCTGGGGCGGGAAATGAGGGGCTTTAATTTTCAGAATGAAATACAGTCTTATGTGTTCTATTGTGGATGAAAACCAAAGCGTTTTCTTCCTGGCAGTTCTCTAATTATTCTAATTGGAAAAGGAAGAGGCTGTTGTGAAGGATAACATAAACACCTGAGAGTGCTCTTAAACACAAGTAGCACTGAAAAGATGCCAGCTCATTCTCAAGTGTACACTTGTTGTTCTCGAATAGAAGCTAGCCTTGAAATTTGCATAGCAAAAGGTGCAGAGTGAGTGCCAGCACCGGAGTGGAATCCGTTTAATTAAAGACAACAGCAAAGGTATTACTTGATTAAGAGCTACTCATTTCAGGATCAGGTGAAGAGCAGAGTTTGTTGTTTGGCTCACAAGGGCATGGAGGGAGGGAGGGACGAGAGCTTTTGGATGTTCCAACTACTAGCTGGATTCTCCCAAGCCGCCATCCGGATTGTAACTCGTGTCCTGGAGATGGGTGTGTCCTGATGATAGCACTTCAAGAATGAGAGGTGTGTGCTGGAATGGCTCATGTTCACTCTGAAAA
This sequence comes from Buceros rhinoceros silvestris, assembly GCF_000710305.1. Classification (NCBI taxonomy): domain Eukaryota; kingdom Metazoa; phylum Chordata; class Aves; order Bucerotiformes; family Bucerotidae; genus Buceros; species Buceros rhinoceros. The sequence continues at coordinate 20,935 of NW_010420269.1, forward strand.
TAGGGTTGTGTGAGACGTCTCAAGGAAGCGCTCCTGTAATTAAAAAGGATTCCGTTTTGAATTAAATGGTGCTAGTGAAAACTTGCATGAAGATTAATCCTGGGTTTACCAGTGGGTGGTTTTTGAGTTGCTGCCAGTCCCCACTTTGTTTTCCCCACTGGCTAATGTTCTCTTTCCCATTTCTGTTATACTTAATATCATTTCATGTGAGGAAGTGTTCAAAGTCTGACACTTACACAAGAGTGGGAAGGAGCTGATTTATAGCAGAGTACGTGTATTAATATCCGCTAATAAAAATACCTTACAATTTCCATCGATTCTTACCGATGGTCATTATTTGGCCAGAATATAAAAAAATATCTATATTAAATAGAGTAAAATTGTCTTTAAGTATTAAGCCTTCGGGGTCTAATATTTTTACAGAACCATTATCAAGGTCTAGAGCCATGTGTAGCTTCTCAAACTGAGTCTTAGAAAATTTCCCTGGGAAAGTTCCCATACTGAATTTGTTAGGGACATTGGATTGGTTCTTCTCTCCACAATAATCACAGCAGTATATGCTTCAAAGCCCCCGCTGTTTCCTCGAATACACAGCACAGCTGAGCTCTCACAGACAGTCAGTATCTGTTCCCTCAAGTGCTGTGATCAGCACAGGCACTAACCTCAAGTTAAAGTATCTTTAAAGGTGTAGAAATCAGCTTCAATGTTTTTCAGGTCTTTAAAGGTAAAGAAACGTGCTTGTGCAGTGAAGTACAGCATTGGTTTTGTTCCTGGGGAGGTAGAGTTTGATGGAGTTCTTGAGAACTTTGACACAGTTTCACAGAACTGTGGCAGAGCCTGTTGTGGTTAAACCGAGGTGGCTTGGGGTGCTGTTTGCAGTCAGCAGTAACGAGGAAACTTAAGAGACAGGAGAAGTGAATGATGCTTTACGAACCTATAAGGAGCTTGTGGCTGACGATGACTTCACCGCTTCGGGGCTGAGTGCTGATGCTTAGCTGTAGATGAACTTCCCATTGTGCTTTCTCTAAGGGTGTGTGAACTACTTTAATGTTTGTGCTTGTCCCGGTCTCTGTAGGCTCATGCAAGAGCTCGCCAAGTTCTTCGAGCTGTACACTTTGCTCTTGTGATCTTGCAGTGCTTTCTGGACAGTCCCTGAAGGGTTAACACATCGTTTGGGGATGGAAGCTCATAATGTTTTGTTTCAGAATCCGTGAAGAAAAACAGGTAAATGTGCTGGGGAGGGAATATCCTGATGTGATTTATAAATCCGCATGCATTAATCTATCAAGTTCTGATTCATGAAATATATTATGTTAACCAACTCCATTACTTTACTGATTCAAAAGTCTGGAAATCCATATGAAAACCAGCAATCTGTCACATCTCAGAATTGTGTGCCAGGGCTGCATAGCAGGGTCTACCAAAATGCTCAGGTTTTGTTCACATTTTTGTTAGCAAAATTCCTATTACCTAATACCCTTCTTAGAAAAAAAAGGTTAATACAGATGTATGTGATGGACAGAATGCAGAGCTGACTCTCTGGGCTTTTTGTTAGGCACGTACGGTTTAACAAGTTTTCGAATTCTTCAGTCTGAAGCAACTGTCTGTCTGCTTCTATTTTTAAAAACAAAGATCTTTGTTCACTCACATCTTTAAAGCCAAGGACCTGTTTCTAACAGCGTATTTTGCAAGTGATTATTATTGCTGGTATGTGTCAGAATAAAGGACCGACAGTTCAAGCAGGGTTTTGGACATCAGCTGCTGTGTGGGTCCCCAAGTAGAGCTGCAGCGGTATCAAAAATCGGGGTTTGGCATGTACTTGCTGTGTTGTAGTCATCCTCAAGTAGTAACACATCTTGCGAGCGTAACAGAGTTACTAATATTTTTGGAAAAAGCCCTTTCTTGTACAAGAATTTCCCCTCTCTGAAGAGCAGAGTTATAACTGCATCTATTTTCGATATTGACTGTGTCTCCTCATACAGGATCTCGTAGGTAATGTTACATTTTGTTGTGTCTGAAGAGCTTAGATGGGAAGAGATGCTTCTGGTTAGTCCTAACCTATATAACCTGCAAGAACATTTCACTAAGGGATCTGGCGATTCTCTACGAGAGCTTTAAGCACTTGCTGACTGTTTCAAAGCCACTTCATACTGAGAAGTCTTTTGCATGGGAAAAATCCATCCTTATCGCTTCTTGAATGGCTGTGGATATACAGATATATTGGATAGATTATTTTCGTTTATGGTAGTTATATTACACGCAAACACTGTTTCAGTGCAAGTCTAGGTATGTCCAGATAAATCAGGAACTAACTGGACTTGATCACAGTTTTTTCAATTTTCTGATGCCCCTGCACGAGCACACAGGGAATGGTTAAAGAATGATGCTGTGTATGGGGACTGTGCAGCCAGGTGCTTCTCTGTGAGTGCCTTATCCCAGAGGGAAGCATAGACATCCATTTGCCTGACAAAAGACCTGAAAAGTAAGGAAGATACTTAGTTCAGTCAACAAAATTGGCATTCAAAATTGCGTCTTGAGATCCTGACGTCTTCAGCCACAAAATACAAGGCTTCGGTTTCCTTTTAATAGCAAAGTAATGGGAATCCTGTCACTTGGTTCCTCATTACCTAGAAATGGAGAGGGTAAAGCAGATCAAACCATCAAGAAAGCAGAAGTACCTGAGTCTGTATTTTTGTTCTGTGTTCTAGTAACTTGTGATCTTGAGGCTCATTGCAAAGGTCGCTGGGGTCAGAGGAACCTCACTGAGTTTGGAGCAGCTCTTGAGCATTATGTTAATGCTGTCTGTTCTTTTCCCTGTGTGCTTAACGTGGCCGTTTAGTTCTGCCGCTTAACTGGTTGCTTCCCATGGACATTCTGTAGATCATCTGCAGATTGGAACCTGGCAGCTGAATGTGCACAGTGCCTGTAAAGCTCAGGCCCTCCATCGGTGTGCATTCAGCACTCGCTGGCTCACAGCTGCAGCATACGGCAGTTGTACCCTGCAGCCGAACGCTCTCAACTGACGCTGGATTCGCCGCTTCCCGGGATGGGATTGCTTCTCTTTCTCCTCTTGCAGAAGACTCAATTCTTCCTTTAAAAAGGCTGAGACTGATTACAATAGGGTACAGGCCAAATCATCTTGACACAGCTCCTGTTTGTTCAGTGACAGCA
>NW_010420269.1:24213-29121 GCF_000710305.1 Buceros rhinoceros silvestris
ACAGTGAGCAATGCCTTTTCCCCCTAATATCTGTATAATCCATCATGTGGTGCCTCATCTGCTGGCTGGGGTGAGGAAACCCGCCCCCCCTCCCATCAAAAGTGGGTTCATTTCTGTATCCATGAATGATCAGTGGCACGGCAGCAGACGTATGGATCCTGTAGATGGTATCACACACTGCGTGTGTACAGAATGCCTGCTGTGGTGCAGGGTGTCTCCAAGGAACCGAGAAATAACGCCAAAGTCACTGTGGATTCTGTGAGTGTTTGCGGTGGTTGGGAAACAACCTCTTGCGCACGCTGCATTTCCGTACATCCTGAATGTGTGTATGTGTGTGGATATGAGGTCAGGGTAACAGATGAGAGCAAGAACATAGACTTGTTACCTGAGAACTTTCCTCTTTTCAAATGAAGTGGGCCGAAGGGTGAAGCGTGCGTTCCTGCGGGCAGTGACTGCGGGAAGACAACTGCTCTTTACGAGGGTGTTCAGTGCACAGAATCAGACTGTCAAAGCAGCATCACTGATATTTCTGCAATCACTCAGACAGCTCAGCTGCTAATTCAGTCTGATTGACAAACATTGGGGTTTTCCTTTCTAGGTGGGTTTTGGGGTTTTTTTTTTTTTTTGCCTTCCCAAAACACAGTGTTCTTAACTATGGCTTGAATAAGTAAAAGTCCCTATCAACACTCAGAGTTGCATGAAAGTGCACTTCATTATACATATGTAATATATGCACACTTTCATGTATGTACCATTCCAGCATACACATCCAGAGATGAGATTCCATTTGTGTAGTCCTGGCTGAGGCAGATCTGGTGGCACATACAAAGGGAAATCAGGATCGCTGAGCTGGTTTTGAAAAATCCCTAAATAACACGTGTTCTCAGGAATTTTGTCTTCCAAAATAAACAACTATTTTTGCTCCTAACTGTTCTTCACTGATTTTTCATATTTTGAAAATCGTAACTGTTAAGCAGGGAGTAAAACAGCTGTGGGTTGAGTTGGTGCCCATCAGAGTCCAGCTCTCTCCACTCTGGCAGTTCCTGGAAGTGAATGACATGACCATGTGGGGATGGATTGAGGCTGTAAGATCATATCGAAATTTTAAATGCACAGGTTATATTGTTCTCTGGGACTTCAGAGTATTCCTGTCAAAATAGTTGTTTGTGGAAATAATGTTTTAAAGAATATTGACATCACTGTAAATTTGCATTCTTTAAGCAAGGTTCCCCTTGCGCCCCCCAAAAAAATCAAGGATGTGGAAGAGAAATGAATCTTTTCCTGAAGTTACCAGCCAACAAAGAGCCAGATTTCGTACAGTGATTTGTAGCTGAGCCTGAATGCAAAAATAAGGATGTTCTGTGTGTATAAATGATCCTGTAAAAGCTCTCCTTTGTAAATGACCAAAATAAAAAAAAGTTTGTGTGTATACACTAAACTCCATGCTTCGTCTCTGAGAGATGCTGCATTTTAAGCTTTTGCTGATGATCAGCAACTCCTTCATTGCTGATACTCTTTAGCATATCAATAGTGTCCCTCAAACTGGAACAGCAAGTGTAACAGCACCTAACAACATGCTCTAAATCTCCCAGAATGCCCAGAAAAGACCTTTTCCAGTTAGTTTCTGTGAGGGACAGTAGGAAACTGGGTGTGGAGAAAATAGCTCATGAGTTTATACGACAAATAATTTTGGAGGGTGATATATATGTGATGCTTCATATTCAAAGAGGAGCTTTTTTCCATGTCTACAGCAATTTCACTGACTTGCTGAGAGCTGCTGGTGAAGGAGGATAATAAACCTTCATTGCTGGAGAAAAGACGACGTGTCATAATGTGGCAAACCATTCAACTTCTCTTTTCACCAGACAGGGACACTCATCTCGTTTGTGTAATGGCTGTTTGAAGTGAGCGTAAGGCATGTCTATATTCCATTTACTCTCATTTTATTCTGCCAGAGTAGAGCAAGGGCCTTAGTGAAAATGAAAATCAAAGCCTCATCAGCCTTGAGTACCCTTTTTATTAAAGTCATTTCAAGTCGCGGTGGTTGCAGGTACGTTTTGTTGTATGCAAAAGATCTCATGCTAAATAACTGGGATATTCAACATGTCAGTTCTGTGGGAGGATTCATAAAGATATCAGAATAACACAGAGGTGTATATAGGAGTATTAAATTAACTGTGACTGTGACTATTAAAATATTAAAATAATAGTCACGTGACTCTTAACTATGACTGTTAAAATAATGAAGAAGATTATTGAATATCCCCAGTCACTGCTGTAGTAACCGATTCTCTGCTTCAGACTTCTCCAGAGATGTAGGTCAGGCACTGGAAGCTAAACTAGGAAGCTTTTCATGTCGAGTAAAGTGAGCAGGTTGCGGTGTTGAGAAGTGGGTGTGAGAGGATTTAGCAGTGGCTTGGGGCAAGAAGGAAGTTAGCTTGGGTAGTTACCGAGAACAGAAAATGGGCTGAAAGCTCAGGATAGGAGGTTAGGCACTTTGGACATGTGGGAATTAACTGTTTGAACTACAGAGAAGAGGAAATAGAGAATTAGAACTTGGAAGAAGATAGTGGTTGGAAGCTGACTGAATAGCCTAAACAAATCAGGATGCTTTCTACCCCTGGAGGAAGAGCAGGAGAAGAGAGAGACTCCAGGAGATACGCTTCCGTACTGAACAAGGACTTGGCTACACCGAGTCCCTGATTGGAAGCCAGATTTGCCTGGGAGGATAGAGGATAGGAGAGATGGTTTTGGAACCGAGTTCTTATGTGCCTTGGAGAATCTGATAAAAAGCCTTTGAAGTTCTCTGGCTCTGCTGCAGTGACAACGGTGAAAACTGACCCCGTGCATTCTAGCGGCCCTTCTGTGCGAGCTGCATTTTAATTAGTTTCCATTTAGCTTTTTCACATTGTCCATGGAGCAGGGGTTCTTGGAAGAGGCCATGCTGGAGGGTTAGCTCCAGACTTTCTGACCTTGTAGGGTATGCTGGCTTTTGTTGTTTGTTTGTTTATTTCTTGTTCTGGAAAACTCTGTGTAGTTGTGAGGTCCTGAAGCAACGAAGCTGCTGGGTACCATGGTCCTCAGCAGGTGATGTCTCTGGCAGATCTGTGGGGTGCATGGCAGGTGGTCAGTTTGCTGTACCCCCTCTCCAGTATGATGTACTGGCCTGTAAAGGCACAGACCAGCTTCCAAAGTGCTTGCAGCTGGTAAAGACATGAGCTGGTCTGAGAAACACTGAAGCAGCAAGCAGGGTGGTTTCAGTTAAGAACAAGACGTAGTCATAAACAGGAACTGTCTGACTCCATGCTGATCCCGGAGCAATGGAAGCTGGAGGGGAACAAGGAGAGAGGGAGGGCTTACGCCTTCCTCCTGCTTCCCGCCATGGTTATTGCGGTGTAGCTGGCAGGGTACAATCATTGCTAATCAGAACCGGGAAACACCATTCCTTCCCCTTGTCCCACTTCCTATCTCCTGCACTTAAGGGCAGTTCTGCTCCCCCTCAGGGAGCAACGGCGGTTCTTTGGCATGGGGACTATCTTACCTTGCCATAAACGCAGCCTTGTTATGGTAGCGCTCTCCTATCTGAGGATCTCCAGACATCCTACAACTCCCGATTAATGTTCCTGACAGCCTTGCAAAACAGAGGAACTAATCTCATTTTACAGGTGGAAGGAATGAGGCCCAAGGAAATTGATGGTCTAATTTTTCAGTGGCACTGGGATGTGTGCCTGGCATTGCTGAAAATCCACCAGCAAGTGATTGGTCCAAGGCCACACAGCAAGTTGGTGGCAGTGGGGAAGAGAAATCCAATCCTGGCTCTTGGTCTTTCAAGCAAACCACCAGATGACACTTGAAAAGCACTTCTGGGGATGAAAAGTACTATATAATTACTGCCTCCAATATAAATATTTTCCTCTTAAAGTAAATCTTTTCTTTTTTATTACCACTGACTTTATTAAGCCCATGTGATTGTCTTTGTTTAAGCTGTTACAGTGCGGATCATTGAAACCCTGTAAAACATTCAGGCCCTGCATGAAAAATTTATGGAGTTAAAATACGTTATCCATTATCTTGAAACATTTTCTTGTAGAAGTATTGGTTCTGTAATTCATGTAAACTTAAAACAAAACGAATTAACCCTTAGAAATAGCCACCCTTAAAACTAGCTCCCACCCTGTAACTGGTGCCAGTCCATGGAAGCGAAGTTCTCGGTGCTGTGATGTACCTGTGGACTTCAGTGAGTGGACAAGGCGTAGGGTAGGATCAGGAAAGAGGCGAGGGCAGACAGATGAAAGTGTGTGAAAATCTGTACATCACGGGAAATCCCTGATGATCCCAATGTGGGACAGAAAACAAGAACAGAGGTAACAGCTAAAGGCAGATGGTCAAAAAATCTTGAGGTTTTGGTCATGAAGTGATACCTTCAGTTTGTTATGTATAACTGCTAGGAGGCTAGCAAGGTGATCCCGCAACTGCCAGGAAATACAAAGAGATCTGAAGTGGAACGTCTGCCATAGTTTCGAATGCTCACCTGACACACGTGTGTACTCTTTGGTGCTAGAAAATCAGCAATTTCTAGAAGAGCTGTTTAGACCATGAAAAAATGTTAGCAGATGAAGGACACTGTACCAGTGGAGTAGGGTGTTGCCTGAAATGCTGCATGATATTGAATCAACCCCCATCATCTTCTCCCCCACACCAAAAAATCCTTTATAATTATTATTAGAGTACATTAATCCACTGGTTTGATTGATACCAGACCCTGGCTTGGTTCCAGGCAACTGAATCCTGAAAAGAAAGAAGATATAGCGACAAAAGAAGCAAACAGATGTCTCAGAGTTGCATACAGCAGCCAATAATTTGCTTGGTTCTTATGAAGAGGGGCAGTGTTGGGAGGACCAGACTCTG
>NW_010420269.1:29243-70357 GCF_000710305.1 Buceros rhinoceros silvestris
TAGGGAAACAGTAAGCGTAAACAGGGGTAACAATGGTCTCGGGGCAGTCTCTGCCGAGTTGCCTCCACACCTGCTCATGCCTCATTGCCAAGCATGCCAGCACTTACGACAACAAGATTTTCCCTTGATGAAAAGTCTGGTGAAACAGCTATAAACGATGTCCTGCGAGGTTACCCCCAGCCTGTATTTTTAGCCATAGAACTCCCTTTGGAACAGAGGTACAGCAAAGTAAATAATTTTTAAACGCTGCCGCTTTGTTTCCATTTTGCGGTGGTGTGACTGGCCAAAAGAGACGCTCGGAGGCTGTCCAAGTTCTGTTTTCTTTGTTTTCAAACTCACCAGTTTTCTGATTAACTTCAGGTTAATCAGTTGCTGATTTCTTTTAATCGAGTCCTTACATTCCAGTTAGTCCGCTTGGCGGTTTGCAATCAGAAAGGGGTATTTGATTTTAAATATGATATGAGAAGAAAGGCCTTAGCGTAAAAAAAAGAGCCTGTATAAAAGATTATTCCAATCAGAGCCTTGTGAAAACTACCCCTTTGACCTCCACAAAGCGTAATTTACTGCAAAATACAATTTGGAGTATCGCATTCCAGATTGTCTGTCATGTAGCGTTCAAGAAACGGCAACTGTTCAGGGAAGCCGGCAGCAATCCTTTTTGAAATTCAAATAGAAATTTCAAACAGAAATGTACTGAAATTCAATATGTAATGTCAGCGAATCTTTTTAAAACAGACAACACTCTTGGTGTAAACCAAAACATCCACGCTGTTACGCTCTTCATGCAGGTAAATTTTTAAAGTGAAAAAGTACACAATTGCAGACACACCGGTGCTGCCTACGTGCTGTACTTGGAAATAATTTTACCTTATTCTGAAGATTGAGCAAAAAAATGAAAGGTTTGTTTCTGTTTTTTCTTATTCTAAGCTTTCCGTTGGGTAGGTCTGTGACCTGAATGTCGTCTTTCATTTTCTGTGTGGTCTTACAAATTTTATTGTGTTTGCTTTGGAGGATGTTACGATTTAGGACGTGTCAGCCCTGTGCCACTTCTCCATGGATGTGACTTGTTCATCTAAAATATGTGTTTTTACTTGTTCACTAGGCCTTAGAATACTTATTTTTCAAGGACATTGTAGGTGTTTGACTTGAAGTATCAATCCTGTTCAAGTAGGAGAACTTTTTGGTTTCATAGTTCCTTCTGAGAAGTAGAAAGTGGACAAAGAGATAACATTCTGTTACCTGTTTTGTTAGACAAAATTTGCTCTGATCTCCTATCAGAGTGAGTTTCACCCACTTGAAATCAAGTTTTCTGTTGACTATTGCTCCAGTTTGGTTGTATTTTGATTCCAGTTGGCCTATGTTGGAAGTAAGTCACATTCATGTGATGCTGTGTTTTACCTTGAATACCTTGTTTAGAGCTGAGCTAGCTCTCCGTGGAGAAGACTTGTCTCTCTAACGTGACTGACTCGTGACCAAGTCAACAGCCCATCAATTCCTTAGTTAACTGTGTGAGCGAGTGAAATGTGCCTAGAGAGAAAGCTGTACAATGCCTCCAAATGTGCCATGCTGAAATGAACCGTAATTCATGGGGCATTTGTAAAGAAGGCTTTGAAATCTACCTTTGAGATCTTCAACCTTGGGCAGGTTGATTAGGCTGAGACTGCATTTCCCTTCAAGTTCTGTTACCAAATCAAGGTTTGGGAGGGTAGCAGGACTTTGATGTTTTGACCTATGGAAAGAGGAGGGAGCAATCACAGCAAGTGACTAGGAGAGATGAGGGGCTGAAATATTTTGAGCACTAATGTGTTTTCTTCTGGTTTTATTTCTTTTCTTTTCTAGTCTTGACAGAGTTGATTTTTCAAAGACTTTTGAAGAAAGGGAGCATAGCAGAGTTCACTGGAGAACCAGAAAGATAGAAGGAAGATTTTTTTAGTCAAGTAATGGTCTGAACAGATGCAGAAATTCCTTGGGTTTAATTTTGAGCACCTGCATCACTCATATGTTTGTACCCCATGTCCATTCTTTGGTTTTTTTGGTGTCATGAGGCAGGTACAGCATCCCCATGAGCTGTGCTTTGAAATACATTACCTATATTTTTTTCCTTATGCTTTCTGGGACTGGTGTTGCTGGGCTGCTGCAGCTGCCCATCAATAGATCGTGCCAGCTTCTCATTGAATTTTGCATTTCGATTTGAAATTGGTGTGGAATTTGAGATTTTAAAAGTATTAATAATCCGGTAGAGAAGTTATCCTGCTCTAACTACACCATTGTCATTATGTCAGTAGACCTGTACTTTTCTGGCAGCCATAGTAAGAAGATGCATCAAAATGGGGAATGGGAGAAGTCACGGACCATGTTAATACTTTCATGTATTGCATTAATGCTGGACTAACCACTTCAGACAGAGTAGTGACTTTGATAAGTGGAAAAAGAGGATTTAGCTAGACTGGTAGGCTGGACAGTCAATGGGGTCCACCTTAGAGTGAGAACCTTGGCCATGAGGTTACAATTTAAAGTGAATCACATCCCCACGGTACTTACGCTCAGGAATGTCACGTGGTTTCCAGGTCTTAATGCTACACTTTAAAGACATTCCGATGCTCTACAGAGTATTAGAAGTGTGGAGATGGAAAGACAATCAAAATTTTGTTCTGTTTTTAGTTTGCCTATTGCTCTCGGAGGAACGAAATTAAAGAGCATTCTTCTTGCGGGTAGCCTTTAAATCAGTTTGTGTTCTTTCCTAACTGGAATGAATGCGTTAGCCTCTGTTTCCTAGGAATTCTTTTGATCCTAACCATTGAGTTGAAGTTTATACAGTGCAACTTCTATGTAAGCAATATTTCCTATTGATCTTTTAATGATCCTATTAGTTTCTTTCATTCCCTTAATAGAAATTTTAGCAGTAATAAAAGATAGAATTGGGCAGTAATTAGAACTGTGATTAGTTATAACATGTGTTTTTTACCAAAGCAAAAACCCAATAAAATGTAAATTAAAATAATAGAACTGTGTCTAGCTATCGTGAATTATATTAGAACACTTACTTTCTCTCCCTTCCAAGGATTAATACGCGCTTTAAAAAGCAAATGCTTTTATTATGCAAATTCAAATCACAGTGCAAGAAGTGTATTACTTTGCAAATTGCTCTTTCTTTCCCACAAATGATACAAAAAAAAAAAGAAATGGCTGTGTGAGAGGATGCGGATGCTTGTGCTCTCAGGTCTTGAGCCCACAGACATTCACGTCGATAACCCATGCTAACTGAAGTGCTCGCATGGGTTTCTGTGGCTCTGGTGACGTGTAAAACTAAATAGGATGCAGAATATGGATTTGCACAGGCAAGCCCAGGTTGTCCAGAGCGATCTCAAAAGCTCTCATCTCTGCAGAGAACTAGGCACATTGTGGTAGGTGGTAGCTGCCACCACTTTATCTCAGTTCCGAGGAATTTTACAGTGTCTCGTGAGAGCTTATTCATGAGGGTGAGGTCATGCACGGAGGTATTTTGGGAGCCTGTCTTACATGACCAGATCTTGTGATTCTTCTTCATTTGATACGACTATCCTGAGAAAACAGAAAGCTGTCTGAAACAGAAGGCAATTGTCTGGGTAGAGTTTTTCCATAATCAGTTGTTAGTCATCGTTTCCTGGCTCTTCTGAGTAGAGAGGCTGTCTCCAAAAACTAGCCAGCGAGGTACATACGTAATTAGCTGTCTGCTGCTGACGTGTGGGAGATATCGGCGCAGGGGAAATCTCATGGCACTCTGCTGGAACGTGAGAGAAGAGTTCAGGAAGTGAGAGGAGCTAATTTGTGGGGCTGTCACTGTTTGTAAAAATGCTCTTGAAGTTATGTGAAATGGCCCTGCCAGCTCATTCACAGCACGTAAAGTAAGAGAGGAAGGGGCTTGGGGAAATATGAGTTAGGGTAAAAAAGATGGGGACGATGTTTGGTCAATGTTCTTTTCCTCCTGTCTCCAAAATAGTAAGTTTTGAAATTCCATGTGTAGTTCCTGAAACAGGCGGTTCTGCTGCGTATGTGGGCTGTGGGCTCTGCGCTATCAACCAGAGCATCCTGGTTTGCGCTTACAGAGACAGAATTTAGGTTTTCAGGCAGTACAGGGATGTACTCAGATAAGAGTCAATCTCTTGAACTTGGTGTTTCTTAGTCAGTGGAAATGTCAGCATGATCATAACTGAAGAGCACAGGTTGGGCAGGCAGGTCATTGGATTTACCCCGCCTTCATCAGCAAAGCACTTTACAGCATGTTACAGCTGCTGTAACACCTCGTGTTGGACTCAATTACATCTGCAATACCTGATCCCAGTATCTACCATGTGCTCATGGAAACGTCTCAGTTGCTGGGAGCGGGGTCCCATTTTTGCCTGTGGCTTGGCTGCATGCTGCTGCTACTCTGACCTCTCTTGTTTTCTAGTTAAGTGTGTGCAATGTTGCTGGATATTCTGGAAAGCAACACTGAAATGCTGCCCTTGCTCTAAGAGCACATACAGGTATATATAAAAATACTGTGGTACTGATACCTGAGTAGAACTGGAATCTGTTCCTCTTTTCTCCAAATACCACTGGTGAACTCCCATACATTTGAAAGATGTGCAGACTGGCTAGGGCCTGTTTTCTTGTTCTTCTAGAGTCTCCTTAGAAAAACCCAAACCCTTTGTGAGGAAAAACAGAGGTTTTCTGTGGTCTGGCTGTACTTTGATTAAAACTTTTTAACTTCTGTTGGGTTTGCTACTGTTCGGATGGGAGGTAACAGGGGAACCAGGGGGTGGTTTGAACTAATTAGTTTCCTTGCACTCCCAGGCCCTCAGCCAGATTCCTGTAAGTTTGAGCATAAAGTTTTATGGCATGTGTTGGCTCTTTATGGGAAGGAACACCGTGGGGAGCTGTACTTCAAAGCATTAAGGTCCCTTTTATGCCCTTTGAACTGTACTTGGTAAACCTTCAGACAGGGTACAGCATGGCTGCTGCTTAAGAGCTCTCCTGGAATTGTAGGTCTTTGGGACAAAATTGAGAAGAGAGAAAACAGAACCTGTGAATTCCTCTAGATGTGGGTGAGCATGATGCAGTTCGCTGCCGGAAGTAGTGTGCCACTTGTTCCTCACATGGTCTTCTCATGTACCTGCTCTTCTGCAGCAGTTTTGAAGAGCTCCACTGCTGCATTCTCGCTTCAGCAAAACCCCTGACCAATGCTGGTAGGAATGTGGATGTAGGTCTGGGTGTGCCAAGAGTGAAAGACTCTGGGTTTGGCTTGAAATATTCACATCAGTCTAAGGGTACCTTCAGGAAGATGGCATTGTGTTACTGTATTAGTGGATATACTTTCTGATAAATGCATACGTAGGATAACATGATTGTGCACATGCCTCAGCTCCTGAACGTGTTAAAACAGAATTCTTGAATTGTCCAATCGTTTGCATGCTGCGACCTAACGACTGCTCACTCACCGGTGGGAAAAAAGGCCTTTGATTTTCCTCACAGTCGGGCTGTGGGGAGAAAGAGCAGCAAGGAGCACACCAGTCTGTAATGCCCAACCGGCTTAAGGCACGTCCCGTGTTAAGAAACAGAATGACACTGTTTGTTCCTCAGAGGAGAATGCAGGGGTTAGGATGGGTACCACAAGGCCAGGACACTGGAACAGATGCTGCACGGCTAATCAGCTGATTTCTGCGAGAACACAGTTTCCCTCGAGTCGCATGACCTGTGCTGTGGCTGGTGTTTGCCTCTCTGTCTGGGTTGCTCCTCAGCCCCTCTGCTCATCCGTGCCAGATCCTTTCTGAGCCCTCCTTTGCCTGGTCAGCCGGGTAGACACAGCATCCAGAGTGATAATTTTCAGCAGCTGCTACAAGGAATGGACATCCCGCTAAATCCCATCCTGCTATGGGATTTATAAACCCGATTCATTTATTTGCTTCTGAAGATACCTCCTTAGCTGGCTACTTAGCTCAAGATAATTAAAGGAGAGCTGTTAATTTTGTCAGCTTTAAACATCCTACTGCTATCTCATGTGTTTAGTAAATTGAAAGTAATTAAGGTTATTTGGTTTCAAAAGCCCTCTTCCTGTCTCTGTAGCAGAGGCCATGCCGTTGCTGACACAGTAATGAATTAAAGACCACCTATTAAAACATGAGGTTTATCATCAAAGAAGCCGCTTTCTGAGGTGTGAGAGAAGACATTCTGGTGAGAAATTCTGTTAGTGATGTATTTCGAATATGTCATTAATTCACTGGATGTTTGTGCATGTATGTATTTTGTTTTCATATGAAGTAGTAGGAAAATACTGTCTTTATCCAAGCATACAGGTGCTTCTTTGACTACTACTTCGGTTCAAGAGCTGCCGCTTTGATGTGGATGGTTTGCCCGGGGATTAGATCTGCAGGCTTGTAAAACACGCAAAAAATGACCAAAGGGAGGCGTTCACAGCTAAAGAAATAACAGAATTAAAGAAGTTATAAAATACATTTTAATACGCCTTTTCCAGAACTGCGGTAGCAGAATCTAGCCCTCTTGGTATCCATAAATTATCTCAAAGTGGAGCACTAACAACCATTAGATGTGTGATAGACATGTACTGCTTCCAGCCTGGGCTGCTTCTGATCTAAAGCTGCCAAACCTGTGCCAAACAGAAACGCTGGTTTTGATACAGCACAGAAGTAATTTTTCTGGTGACTTTTTATACTTATCAGAATAGGTCCCATCAGTATTACTTCAGATAAACAGCAATTTTGGGGGGTTGTTTTCACTGTTTTTTCTTTCCCCAAGGGCGTTTCAGTTCCCTTAACACCCCACGTCAGACTGCGTTTCGTTTATGTGCGCAGACTGGTCCAGCAAAGTAGCCTGGCCTGGTGCGGAGGGAGCGGGGAAGAGGACAGGAGGTGGGAGAGTGATCTCAAGAGGTCCCCTAACGCCCTCCGATCCTGGATTTTGTAGCATTTCATTTCATTTCATTTCATGCAATGAATGCAAGCCCAAGACCAAACAGTCTGAGTAACACGATCAGATTCTTAACAGAACTTGTCAGTGTTTTATGACTTTGCAGGACTCCGGTGTAGATGGTGGGAAATCCAGGCACTGAGCAGAGGAAGGGCCTTCGGTCTGAGACCCAAATACGACACAATTAGGAGTCTTTACAGGGAGAAAAGGTAAAGAGAAATAATTAAGCTTCTTGGAACAGTTTGTTTCTCAAATAGCAACTTCTTCACGCCCCCTACGCTTCTGTTCATGCAGAAATGTCAGTTATTCAATTTCCTTTGATCCCAAAGGATTTTTCTGATTGATTATCTCTTAGCCTGGAATGACACTTAATAATGCATCGCACTATAGAGTGATGCGTGCCAAATTTCTTAAAATATAAAATAGCACCAGGCGATGTGTCAGAGGTTTGATGTGACTTTTCTTGGCCTGGTGTGACAAGAATATCCATTAAGGAATTAAATAAACAGCTTCTTGAAAGAGCTGCGTCCTTAGGAGCAATTTGCTGAAAGTAGTGAGTGTTCCTTTCCTGAAAGTAACGAGCAGGTATCTAAACTCTGCCAGCAATTTGGATTTCCTTGCCTGCTGATTTGCCACTACAATCTTACCCCCACCATGCTATTTTCAGTGCAGCACTGAGAAATGTGATGATCTTGTAAAGGAAAAAATCGGGAAACCACACCTGAAAATCCCAGGGAGAATTTCCTTCCCCAGTTTTTCAGTGGCTTCTCTCAGACAACTGGATTTCCTTCACTTTATCTCTTGGGAGAATAAGTCTAGAAGGGGAGGTGAAATTGTTCTCTTACTGGCAGACTGGAATTTCACTGGCCTGCTAATAGCAAAAAATTGTTTGTCAGCTCTTAATTAGTAATTGATACTAGAACCTGCTCTAATGTTTAACAGGGATGATAGATTGTGCCACGCACATTTTTTTTAATTGCGTGAGCGCCAATAAGCAGCTCTCTCCTGTCAGTGGTATCCCAGGCACTCCCTAAGCATCTCTTCCAAAGTACTGCGCTGAGCTTTCACCACTGATTGGATCAGCAGAGGAAGGTTCTGGAGATAGCGATCAATGTTGTATGGATTAGCCCGAAAGAGCTGGAGCCTTGCACCTGCCAAGCTTCAAGAAGCTGCTGGAAACAGAAATCATACGGTTTGTGTATGGCTTCTCCCTGCCGCCTGCCCGAGCACCTGAAGGGTCAATGGCAAGGACACTCTGAAACCTGCTGGCCAAAGTGTGTAACAGCTTCTCTGTTCCTAGACTTCAAGCCCTTATCTTTCTCGTAACAGAGAAACCATGTGAATAATAGAATCGTACAATCATTAGGTTGGAACAGATCCTTGAGTCCAACTGTTGAATGGACTTGGTTTGGGTCAGATGCAGATGTGAAAGACCCAGATTAAGACCGGTGCCCCTGCTGCATCTGAGAAGCCCGAGGCTGTGATCTCTCCTCGTGATACTCTAGCTTCCTTTTCTTCTCATTAGGAAATCCAGGGAGAAACTCGGGTTAAGTCGCACAGTTTTTAACGTCACCGTCAGTAGCTGGATAGCAGACTGTTCCTACCACAGGTACCATCACGTTGTAAACAAAAGCAGTGCCCTTCCTGTGTAACGTGCTGGTTGATAATCGCTCAGGGCCAGAATCCCTGATCAGTGGTGGACACGTGAAATAAAAAAACCTCCAGCTGGCTCTTACAAAAGCAGTTTCCTTCTGAAAGTCAAACTTCTTCATTCATACTGGGGTACCTAAACAATCTTTCTTTCAAGAGGCTCTGAGCCCGCACTGCTCTCATTAAAATCAGTGGGAGCTCAGCGTGGCTGAAAATCACGCAGCTTTATTATTTATGTGCCGAGCTCAGGATTTAAATATCTAACTTCAGGGTTTGAAAACTGTAATCACTGTTTTCTTCAACAGTGAAGAAAGCTGCAGAAAATGGTTCTCTCTTACAGGAGCCCTGCTGTCTGCAGGTGACAGTTGGGATATCTGAACCCAAAGCCCTTGGCTTCTCCAGTGACTGACAGCTGAAAAAATCTATCTTGTCTTCAGTGGAATTTAAGCGTAGGCTTAGCTGTAAGTCTGTGCTGAGGTGTTTTGTCAAACAGGGGCGTAATACTGAATCCAGGTCTTACATAGACAGAGTGAGTCCTAAAGCTTCGTTTCTCTGGCCTGCTGAGTGTATTCTGCACCATCCTGGATGCAATTTCCTCTCTAGTGCATCTGATTTAGCACTTTATTTTCTTCTAATCCTTAATACATCAGCATTCGAACAATATTAAACCCAAAGCCAACAAATCCAGAGGCATTATTATTTTCCCAGGTTTGCGCTCATGACTTTCTTCTCCTCTGTGTGCGAAGTTGCCTTGAAAACCATTTAAAGTCAGGATTCCTTCAGTATTGCACATTCTTTGGGCATAGCACCTTGGAGGTCACTTTGGCTGGTAGGCAGATGTTAAAAATCTGAGGTCTCTTGGATGGCTTTAGAAAGCTGTGTGGGTTGCAGCGCTCCTAGAGACTGAGAGATGCTTCAGAGTAAAACAAAACCCACAAGCAAACTTCCGCCGAGGCTGATGTGCCAACAGGGTTTGTTTTCTGTCCGTTTATTTATAGCCTCGCTCTTTTGATACAAACAAAATTGCATGACTTTCATGCAGAAAATTCTGAACCAGGAGATAATTTGAACCATTTGCTTCAGCTGCCCTTTGGATGAGGCAGTCTTTTTAGTGCGATTGGTCACAGAGGACTTCAGGTCTGCTTTCAATTTGTAAAAGCAAGGTAAACGCTTCCCAGGGATGTATCATCGAGGGTTCACACCTGAGAGTGAACGCATGTGGAAACGATAGATTGAATGATCATTGGCTAGATCCCCAGCGTTATAGTAATGCTATTTGTGTTAGAACAAGTCATGTGGATGGAGAGATGAGATTTCCAAATGGCAGTGAAGCGAGGGACCTAGGACCAGCTGGCTTTATGGTTTGGTTTGTACCAGTTCTGTTTGTACTGCGTTGAATCCTGCACACGCAGAGGAGGGCCTGGCTGCTGCAGCGTATGATTCAGCACTGATAAAATCCGTGGAGCCTCCTGTGGAATTCTTCCGTTGGTTGTGTCCTTTGAGGCTGCAGCAAGGCTTTTCTCCCTCCTGTTTCATGTGGGGTCTTGACCTTGACAAAGTATCACGGCTGATTTCAGGGTATGTGTCTCTCACACCCGGGTTGCTTCAGCCTCACGTGAGTACTGTAGCAGTTTGGCATGATAAAGTAAACTTTCCCATGGATCTCCAGGGATTTCGATCTGAAGCGTTCTGACTCAAACAGCTTTGCAAAGGTTCGTGGACTATTTGACCGCCCTCTGGCCTACATCGGGATTGGCATCTATTGTCCTGAAAGGTGTGATCATACTAATCGGATGTCAGCCGTACACAGGGAAATAGAAGACCATTGCCAGAATACGTACCTGGCTGCTGCAGAGTGCTAGGGCAGCGAAACATTCAGAGACAGCTAGGCTGCAGGAGGGTTTCTCGTACAGTCCCTTTTCAGTGACGGCAGAGCTCTCCAGATCCTCGTATTTCTATGGCACTGGTGCAGAGGTGGTGTTTACGGGGCCTGGTGCATGCAGGAGCGTCAGGAAGAGCCAGCAAGACGAATGTCCTTTGCAAATGGGAGTGATTTTACAGGAGATAAACTGTCAAGCAGTATTGGGGCAAACTGGTGAGAACAGTGTGAGCCTGAAGGCATCCATCAGAGCTGATCTTTGTTAATGATCAAAGGCGATATTCTTGCTGCCGCTCCTGCTGCTTTGTGCTTTGAGGGCTCAAGGTGGAAAGACCTCAGAAACAATGTCTTGGTGCCAAAACAATGATGTTTTGCAGATGAACAGAAACTGGCAACAGAATTTGTGCAAACTACACCGAGGAGTGCCCTGGAAGAGAGAGGGATTCTTGTCCTAATTCTGTGTTTGTGCCTCATGAAAAAGATCCCAGGGTGTTCCTTCAGAATCATTATCATAAACATCTTGGAAAACGACCATTAGTCTTTCAGAAAAGCCTTTACAAGTGTCCAAAATAAACCTCAAAAAAAGACTCAGAGAATGTTCCTGTGAAGCTGTTCTCTGTTGCTGATGTGAGGTGCCTCCCCTACCTTCTCCAGGGCCTGCAGTTTCACTGCTTGCCTCTGAACCAGAGATTGTTTCCATTTAGAAGTCTGCCTGAGATTCGTGGGCTGGCAATGCTGTGATGATGAGAGCTGCTGTAGTGGCCTTTGGTAGCACAGAGGGCGGCTGAGGTTGAGCTTCAAACCAAAATTAGGTTTTAATATTTGGAGATGAACTTACCTAAGTGAGGAGAAATCTTGTTAGAAAGAAAGAGTTGTCACTGATTAATTTGGCCATCTTAAACTCTGATGTCCTCAGCCTCTCACATGATAAACGATACAGTACCACCCCCTCCACTGTGAAAATAAATGTATGCACCAGCTGTTCGCAGTGTCTGACTGGGTCTCTCTGTGTCTTGTCTCCTGATGCACCGTCTAATTGAGCCTCAATTCATCTTCCTGCTGGAGTGGTGATTCGGGGAGAGGAGAATCTGAGTTTGTAGCTGTTGGAGAGAATATGTATGTGTTTCCCTGTTGCAGTATTCTGTGTAGCAGTTTACCTGTAATGTTAGAAACTAGCCTAGAAATGAGGAGTGGGGCTTTGGAGAGGGACGTTTCTCTCTGTCAGACTGTTAATACCCCTTGACTCTGCTAATGTGAAATAGGAATTTTCTGGATTTTGAAAGATAAAGGCAATTGGAACCTTTTTTTTTAAATTTTTAAGGTAATGAATAATACAGATGCTTTACTTTCTGTACAGTAGATAGTGAATACAGTGTGATAATTATGCTGAAGTGATGCTTTCATACATAAAGCAAACAAACAAGGACTGCTGGCAAGACACAATGGGGAACCAGATGTTTAAGATGTTATAATGGAGACTGCAGCTCTAAGGAATCACCCACTTAGATCCCAAATAAGGTACTTCACTTGGACTTGTTTTAAGCAAAATACATTAGTGTATTCTATATGGTATTATGTATTCTAAACCACTTCTACTAATTTCTGCTTTTACTGAGATCAACAGAAGAGCGTTTTGTGATGTTGCTTTTTCCTCTTCTTTCCAACCTTAGTCATCAAACATTGGATTTGCACCTCTTCTTAATAGAATAATCTTATTCTTTTTCAGATTTATATGCTTTGCAAATTGCTTAGGAGATCATATTTTTCCTTTCAAAGCTGGAAACTGTGGAGTGAGGAGGCAAACTGATTTTCTAACCGCTTTGATCATCATTATGATACTTAAACCCTCCCAGACAGAAACATAGACCTATTCAGTGCATATCAACATTCAGTCTGGGTTCATAGCACAATCACCAGTGCTCACAGTCCTCCAAAAGACGTGGACTCAGAATAATCTCCATTTAAATTTTGTAATTTCATTGCTGAAAGGATATGCATGATGATGTGCAATCAATCCCAGAATATTTTTTATCTGAGTTGGCTTCTACTCCAGTGGTTATAGAGGTGATAGTTGCTATTGCGAGAGACTTGGAACTGAGAGATCATAATAAAAAAAATAAGCTCTTGGTGCAAATTCACTGATGAAGAGATCAGAACATGGCTGATGTTCCTATGATTGGTGTGAAGGTGAAGGATTTAAGGTTGAAGGTTGATTTTTCACTTCCTGAACTTTGGCAGGTCCCGTCTGTAAGATGGAAATAGGAACATCTCTGCATGATAGGTGTGTGTGCTGAGTACGTCCTTGTGGAGCAACAGGCTGAAGGTAAAGAACTCCAAAACCGCCTTCCTGAAATGATGGAGACACCCTGTTAGATGATGAGGATGTCTTAAAAGATCTCATATTGGAAGGGTGTGATGATATTATAGACTATCGATTAATTACACTTGGTATTGTGTTATGTATTCAATCTGATTCAAGAAAGTGACAAAACCCGGTTATCATTAATTGTATTTCTGTTTGTCTGAGGTTAAAATGTTTAATCTGCTACAGCTTAGAATAATGTGCTTCTGTTAGCTTTTATGTCAGGTTCCTGCCCTGGGCAAATTTTTATGGGCGAGTCATAGATCTAGTACTACAGGGTTCACTGTGAAAATGCTGACACGGGCAGAAGTGTGGTAGCGGTGGTGGAGTAAAAGACCTGATAGCACGTATTTCCCTTAGATGCATCGTAAAACCCCCAAATCTCTGAGAGCTGGTATTTTCAATAGTCTTTAAAACGGCAGAAACCGCTGATGTGTTTTTTGTCATGATTACAGCTGCTCTATTGACAGCCCTGCTTCACCTTTATTTTAGTGTCGGAAAGGTTGAAGCAGTTCTCTGCCGATGCCTTAAACACAGGATGGTTTTCCTTGGGAGTAGAAACAAAACGTTGAAGATGAAGACGCAGTTCTTGGCCCGCTCTCCTATGGGCTCTGGATGTACATTAGACTTGACCTTCCAACACTCAGCACGGTCACTGGTGTAAAATAATGGGTGAATGTGCTCTGGGTTCCTTCACTAAGCTAAGCAGAGCTTACCCCGGGCCCGTATGAGAGAAGTGCATTGAGTCCTTCTGAACGTCTCATCCTCTGCAAAGCTGCATAGGCCACCTGTGAGCTCCCCACAGAAAGACCCCAAAAACTGTTTAAAAAAAAAAAAAAGGGGAAACTGAGAATTGTATTTTCTGTTTAAGCAGCTCTATCAGGTATTCTTAACAGCTCATTTCAGAACAGACAGCCGTGATAAGGAGATCATTAGAATACTGTCCCATTTCCTCAATATCATCAATGATTCCGTGGCCATTGTCTGCTTTCCTGCTTTCCCTGGTGAGCGATAAGCCTCCTCACGTTCAAATAATTCTTGCCTTATAGCACATTTTGTCCAGTGTAGCTTGTCACGTAGATCAGGAGCACTGTTTGCAGTTGTTAAATATGGTGGATTGCCCCCCAAGGCCACATTGCCCAGAGACCTGGGCAAGAAAAACACTGGAGACTGACTTGTACAGATGATGCATCCTGGGGGAAAAGAGTTTAAAAAGAGAGTGAGCAGATTATGAGGGTCAAGCGATACTGGACGCGCAGACAATGCTTGTTCTGGGTGGACGAAGGCTGGCGTATTAGGGTAAATTTAGAACTCTCAGACAGACATGAGAATTTTTCCACAGGAGCAGCTTTGCTATGAAGATTTATTCAGCGTTTGCCTCATGAACAGCTTGTGCCTGTTCTTGCGTGCAACCATCTGAGACTTTGTTTAGCTGTAACCAAACTTCCTAAAGGTATTGAGCAGAGTATCAGTTCAGGGATTAGAGCTCTTCTGTGAACTGCCACCCCAAAGAGCAACCAGGCCATCAGGTCTGGCTTTTCATAACACGCCGTGTTACAGCTGGCTGCATGTCTGCCTTGCTGGGAGGGAAAAATTCAGGGTATCGGGAGAGTTGAATGAGCTCTGCAGTTACAGTGGAACTGATGTGTTTACAGGCAGTCTGCTGAGTTATCTAGAAAAACAGAGGGAACCCTCTGAGCCAGAATTGAAGGTTCAGATTTTCCTAACTGCCCCTTTTCCCCTCGCATCAGCTCTCAGAGCAGTGAAGCCTCGCAGACCAAAGCAGTGCACTCCATTCTGAGCTGCCCAACTTGATGCAACTCAAGGTAAGCCTCCGCTAGGCAAGACATCCTCTGAATTACTCTTAGGAATTTGGATCAGGATCTCCTGGCTCTTCTGTCCGGCAGATTCAAAGCGGTGTCTTTTACTCCTTTCAGGATGCTGTGTAAGACACCCCAAATAGTGTATTACAGATCCCCTTGTGCTTAAACAAAGCCTGTCAGGTGGTCAAGTCCTCAACTGGGGAACTTGGTTTTATTTCTGTTGAGCACAGTAAAGTCTGGATAAATCAGGACTGACCACAGTTCAGTCAGTGTTGCGTTGGCTGGGCTGGAACTTTCCCATTGCGAGCCACTAGCTCTGCTGGTTAGCATGTGGATTTCCAGCCTTGCACGTGCAGACTGGGAAGCATCGTCATGCAGGTTTTTGGGTCCTAGCAATGCAGCGAGGAATCTCTGTTCAAAAACCTCATATTAAATCAGATGGGTGAGTGCCACAGGACTGTCCCTGTGTCCCTTCGCAGCAGGATCAGCTGCGCCTGCCAGTACTGACACACTCTAAGGCAGCTGCACAATCTGTTCCCCTGAAGCTTCTCCACTGCAGTTTTGCCTGCTCTGGGCATGACAATGTCCCACGTGTCACTTCTGCAATTGGTAATTGTAATCCTGTTCTCTGCATAAATCTCCTGCAGGTCAGTCATTCCTTTTGGATCATCGGGGCCATCTAGACACTATGGAACAGAAAAGTCTTGTTGCATTTTTTTTCTGTATTGCCTCTTTTCTACAATCGGCTTCAAATGCAAGAACAAAACCTGGGCACAGAGCTACAGCTGAAGCCTTGCCAGGGCTGAAGGTGAGGAAAGGTTAGATAGCAGACAATTTTTAGAACATATTCCTGTTTATATATCCCAGTGAGACTGTGTCCATACTAAAGGTTACTCATATTCTACTTTCTACCAGTCATGGCCCCTTTACTCTATTTGTAGCACAGTCCTTCATCCTTCCCTTGTCCAGCTAACTAGTCCTGCACGAGTGTTACCGGCTGACATCCATTCTCATTATAGAATTTTCTTAATTCCCTGTGTAGCTGCACAGGATAAGGATACAATTTAGCCCTAATGAGCACTTGTAAATATTTTCTTACACATTTCCCTTAAGTGCAAAACACTAAATCTTCAAAGTCCAACCGGCTGGCACATCATGACCAGGAATTCCCTGGGAACTCATGCAGCGGCTGTTGTGCCTGCTGTTCAGCCTCAGCAATTTATGCAGGGAAAGAATGGCAGCAAAAAAATTAAGGGGCACATTCCTACATGCTTTCTTCATACTGCAAACAGGCTGAAGCGATGCTGTGAAAAGCACCCCGTTTAGACACAATCGTAGCCCTCTGCGCTGTGAGAACCTGACCCCCATGCTGAACTGATGTACTGAAAGACAGGGCAAACCTCCTGATAGTTCACAAGTAGGAGCTTTGTAAGACCCAGGTACCCAGAAAAGATCTAAAGAGGATAATCCTTTATTAAGCAATGCGAAGAGCTCCTGTTGGCAGGTTATCCTCTACCGGGGGTACTAGGTTTTAAGTAAATGGTGCAGGACAGTTTACAGAAGCCGTGTAAACAATAGAATTTTTTTGTCCTTCTGTGGGCTTCACAAGTTTAAAATTAAAGGTGGATATGAAAACCAATTTGTTGCCATGGCTGATAACTGCGGTGTTTAAACTCAGGCTCCCTCATTATGTCCTCTTTCCAGAACTATACTTAGAATATTATACAATACCGGCTTAATATGATAACTCATTTGGTTTGGTGTTACTTATTTTGTATTCTTCCATCTTTGTGGTTTGCATATGGACCTAATAGAACAGTTACTTTTACTTCATCTAGATAGCGAGTACATTGGTAAGCAATGGAAATGACATAGTAACTCACATTAACAGGACTACATAATTTCCTGATAACTCCAATTATCTTCTGTCATCCCTGTAATGTAATTAAAATGCTTAATTGTTTTCTTTAGATAAGAAAAGGTTATAAAAGCTATAACAATTTGTGTGGACTTAATGACCAGCTGATGCTAATGGCCCAAAGCCTCTAGTTATCAAACCTTTCCAGCAGTCACTGAGTTCGAAGAATTGCCCTGTGTCTGGAGCATTCACGTGTTCCTCTTGGACTTCAGCCATGTTAGACCTTGCAATCAATTGATCCCACAAAAACAGCGATGCATTTTCTCATACCCTGAGCTCAAACTGCCAGTGAAGATCTACAATGTGAATCACATTCTGTCATATCACCGAGTAGGATAATCTAACTTGATGTTCCTCCATGGGTTGAGTGTAAGAATTAGAAGGCCATGGGGTACTAACGTTGACAGTGCTGTACTCAATCCGAATCAGTCCAAAGATCAACGGGAAGGAGAGGATTGGGCAGCCCATGATTTTTCTGTCCATCGTAGAGTTGTTATTACATTGGCAGGAGATGTGCTTATGCTTCATGCTTAATTCCTTCCTAGTTTAGCCTGATGCTTATCTGCCTTCCTCACCCGTTGGTAGTGTGTTGCACTTTCAGCTGTCTTTTATGGTTTGTGGGCAGGCTCAGGGAATCAGCCAGGATTGATTAAAAAACCCCGAGAGCAGCAAGTGCTAGTTTATATCTATCTTCCATTGATGGTTGTTTTACCAGTAAATTTATGCCTGGTTATGTCATCTCCAGTCATCTTCTAAGTGCTTTGGAAAGTGATGGGTAGGATGGTGATGTAGAGATGAAGTAAATTGTTTTATGAGTAGCGTAAATCACCAGACATGTTCTGATTCCTTTTTGCGGTAACTTCAGAAAAAAAAAAAAGGTGTATAACACACTGATTTCTGCTGCTTTCAATCCACCGTCCAGCTTGCCACTTCTCAAATGTTCTTAATAAATATAACCTGGACTTCTGACGTGTCCTGCATTGAAATAGAATAAACATTTCTTTTTTTCATGAGACGAAAAATGTACAAAATACGTTAATTTTGCTAGCTCTGTTTAACAGTACAAGTTTTTAACAACACCTGTCTGTAATGTCCTGTAAAGAAATTCTGAATTCTGCATTACTATGATAAAACCTAAACTCCCCAGCTTGGTTAACAGCTGTATTGCACTAACACGGAAAGATCCCATCCTAAGAGCTCCCACTAGCCCAGACAGGTAATGAGTCTAGAGAATGACAGGCTGCTTTATGGGGCAGGGCAGCAGCATTTTGTGTCATTATTAAAAAATAAAGTGAGAATCTAATGGCATTTGGTAGGAATCTGTGGGTTACATGTGCAAGTGAAAATAACGTGCTGGAAACTTCGATCCCTGCTTTGGAATTCATAAGTAAGGTTGGAAAATATGTGGAAAGAGTACAACTGCCTAGCAAGCATTGTGGGAGTTTATTGTCACTCCTTTGGGAACCCATTGGTTCCATTTCTTCAAAGCCGTATGAGCCTCTTACAAAGTGGAAATGAGGTTCTCATGATTTACTGTGCTGTTCAAGCCTTTTGATGTATCTATAGTCTGGTAGTTAAATTGTCATTGTATAATTGTGGGCTTCGGTCCTGTAATTAGATTCACGCTGGTGAACCCTTCTGCCTACTTGGAGCTCGGGTTAATTCCTGGAGCAGTTCTGGCACATCTCAGATTGCACCGGAGCGGCTGTATCAATAAGGTGCTTGGTGTAGCTGCTGGCTTCTGATGACAATGATTGAAGTAAGCCATGAAAAATAACATTTGTTCTGGGGCCTCATGCTGATGTTTCTCTACTAGCTTCTCATTGCCTCACTGTAATTCATAATTTTAAGTACGTCACTTACAATATTAAGTTCTATTTGTATGTGTCATACTTACAGAAGGCCTACAGATGGAGAACCTGTGAAATCTTCTCTCTCTTATATTTGAGATCTCCACAATTGCACCAGCTTGTCTGGTTAATTGAGATCCAGAGAGCAGCAGCTTATTAAAGTGGATGAAATTCCTGAACAGACAGGTGCTGGCAGAGGTCCAGCTCTGTGCTCTCCATTGTATTAAACTGTCCCCGCAGAGAAATAACTCATTTTTGCAAATTGGGAAGTGTTTTGCACACGTGCATATTCCTCTAACCTGGGTATTTGGTTTGTTCTGTCCATTAAGAAATGTAGATTTTCCTTTGAACATTGTCAGCTTGTTAGCTCAGCTTCTACATGACGTTGAAGAGGTCTAGGTGCCATCTGATTTGCTCTGGTGGTTAACTGGTGATACAAGGAAACACAGCAATTTGAACTACGTTATTTCAAAAAGCGTTCTGACTGGAAGTAACAAACTGTAGAGCTACGAGTGTTGTGTTTTCAGAAAAATTCAGGCTGAATATTCCTCCCAACATGTTGAGTTGTTGTCCTTCAGCTACAGATGGTGAGAGAGGAAGGAGGGGAGCGAGTTCCTCCTCCTAGGCTGTCTGTCCGCTTGGGCGTTCCTATCAGCCTCTGTCAGAGGAGAGCAACTGGCGGATTTTCAGCTTTAAGGGTCTCTGTCTAGAGTCTCTGCTGGCTTCTGATTGCTGATTCCCCAGCTTGAAAGAGAACAGTTATCCTCTCTTCCCTAACATTGCCTGCCAGACAGAGATAAGGACGCCTGATATCCAATAGATGAACTCTCATGGAGTTTGGCGCTCCAAGACTCTCACCCATGGTGTAGAAAAGATTAGACAGGTATTCTTCAGTGAAGGCGAGAGTTCTTTTTTTCTTTCTTAACCACTGAGGGATGAATCTAACTGCTTCTAGAAAGCATTTTGGCTCTTCTGACTTGGTGTGGTCTCCTGAAGGAAAGCAAGACCTAGCAGTGCTCCAGCAGACTCCGATGCTGTCTTGGCACTTTAGTGTCCAGTCAGATGGGCCGGTTGCAGTGCTGATCCCACAGGCACATCTGATACGCTGTTGTGTCTCTTGTTCTTAGATGGTGTTATGAAGCCCTCCTGATTCCCCCCTAATGACGTTCCAGCTAGCAGGGTTCACCCCAGGGGCTGTGGTACCGGAGAGAACAACTGCAGTGACAGCCCTGAAACCTCTCAGAACTCCACCTCGCTGAAAAATCCCTTCAGGAAGACGCAGTAACAGGGTGCAGAGCAGCTCTGGGGAAGTGGGAGAGGATAAATCATTTCTAGAACAGACTTCGGAAATTACGCAGGCAAAAGCAGCATGTTGCCATGATCTAACAGACATTAAATGGTTGGGATAAAATAGTGCTCAAAATGAGAGAGACAGCGGTTTGGGAACTTGTGATTCTCAGACTAGCAGTGAAGTCAGATCCTTGCGTATCGACAGTGGGAAATGTCCCCTCTGTCGATAATATCTCAGCAAACACATACAGTGGTTCCATCCTCATCCCGTCCCCCAGCAAAACCACGTATATAAGTTCAATTTAATGTCAGGCTTTCAGAGATTAGGAATGAAGACTCGTGAGACTTCTGTAGAAACCAAACCCGTTCAGAGCTCCCTGGGTATCTTCTGTGTGTGTGCCCACGAGCAGGTTCTTGAAAATGAACTTTACCTTGTCGAATACACTTTTTATCTTATTAGCTAATGGAATTTCTGTCTCTTCTGCCATCTGTTCATATTTCAAAGGTTAAGATTCATTAATTTGCTTCCAAGACAAAACAATTCCTTTCACAGAAGTGCCAAGCAAACCCATTTCTAAGACACACTTGCCTTGCTTAGGTAATGAAAGAAAATTAGCCTGTGAAATTATCACTCAGAAGAGGTTTGAGCTACGCAGGTATCCTCTGCTACCATGTGCCTCTCACAGCGCTCCCTGCACGGCATTTCCATGATCATTAACAGTGGCAATAATAGCGGTGTGGCAGTGGGCAAAGACCTCGCTTAGGAGTGAGCCCTGTTGTGCTCGTGAGAGATACTGCATAAACCTAGGGAAGAAATCAGTCTGGATCCCAAAGCTCTTGAAGCTGAACAGCTAATTGGACATTTTAAGAGTACAAAAATCTATGTACATCTCTATATATTACGTCTCATAGTTAAGGGTGTATTGGCACTGGTTTTGTGGGAGTATTGATGTAATCGTTACACTGTTCTGCTACAGCAGAATATAATCAGATTAATATTGCTTGTTGAATTATAAGATGCTTGTGAATACTTTCTTTCCTTTTCCAGGGTGGTGTATACGAGGTTCCCTTTAAAGTTTCATGTTTTTTAATATCTCATGATGGACTTTATAATATCTGCATGTGCTAGTTTATCGCCTAATTACTTTAGAAGAGCATCTATAGCAGTCTGGGGCTGACAAATCTCAAACTACTCTCCTTTTAAATAGGTAGATTAATCTACCTTTTATTTAGATGCAGTTGCTGAGACCCAAAATCAAAACCAGCATTGAAATTAAATGAGTCCATTTAAACTTACATCTGTGTAACACTATGTGATGATATGGTACCCTTCAATGCAGGCAACACAACTGAGATGGAAAAGGGAGCATTTGAAGGAAAAGCCTCAGAAATGGACATCTGAAACTTTCTAGCTTTCATTAGGGAGGGCCGTTATTACAAGAACATGAGCATTACCTTGAGTGATATGTTGTCAAAAAAATCAATTGGGCAGGAAACATTTTTAAACACCTGGAAAATAAGACTAGGAGGGTGCTTCAGAATGTAATTGGTGGATCTTCAAAAGTCAGTGAAAGACTGGAGCACAGAATAATTTCTTTGAAGTTGGGGAAGATGGTGTAACCCATCTCACAGCAACACGTGTGCGTTTCTTCAGCACGGTGGTAGGTTGGTGCAGAGCTTTTCCTTTTGGTTAGTGCCAGTGTTCTGAAGGCCCACTCTGTGCCCAGTCACTCTTTGCTCATGAGATGGAGAAAATTCATTATTCTAGTCCTAGCCTTTCTTTTGGCACATACAGGCTTGCTAAGGCTGGCTTGGAAGGTTGTGTGGCTGACTTTTTATCAACCTTTAGCACGCAGGCTACGGGCAGGGTTTACTGTGGCATTTGCAGCAATAGTATGCAAAAAGTCTCTTCATTCGTAATGAAAATAATGGTATTTTGATGCTGGTACATTCTTGGATTTCAACTAAGAATGTAGATACATGCTTTTTAACCACATACAAAGGTTACTCTTAGTGGTTCCAGGTGAATTCTTGCTCTTGTGAACTCTGGCCTTCTCATACCAAATCCCTTTGGAATACAGAGGTGTGGGGCAGGAGGGGAGGGCAAGAAGGTGATGTCCTGAGGACCTGGACGATTGCTGTCAACCATTGTTTGGGTCTGGAGGGCAGATGTCCAGGGAAGAGAGTAGGAGAGTAGCAGGAGGAAGATAGGGAAATGGATTGCTGATGTTACAGGACTTGGTGATGGAAGAGAGCGCGCGGCTTGAATCATAAAATAAAACCTTTCCTGGGATGCCAGGTTTCTCAAGTGTGTGCTCTTTGCACAACGCACATAATAGTCACCTATAAATCATTTAAAAATATGCCTCTCTAAACAAACCTGTGATACAAAAAGCCTGACTTTGCTTCAGTAACAATGCCAGTGTCATCCCCCTTTTCCACAGAGCTCTCTCCTTTATGCAGTTTTCTTACTTGAGTGGGAAAAGCTCCCAATTCCTGTCAGTAATGCCTCTGCTCTGCCCTTAAACTGCCTTTTGACAATACCCACTTTCTAGAATGTACGTGGAAAAAAAAGCAGCGTGACACTGTCTGGGCAGGTGAGCCGCTGTGATTATTGCTGCTGCCATTTCTTCAACCTAACCCGTCTGTCTGTATCATCCACCTTCATCTGTGGTGGCTTCCTGCGGGTTTATCTTTGGGGGAAAGTGTATCTGTATTCCGCTGTCAGCCCAAGATCACTCTACACGTCACTTGTTTGCTTTTATGTCTGCAGTTTTGAGGGATGTGTTTGAATTATTCTGAAGGGATGCTGTCAGGTACCATTCGTTACCTCATTCCCTAGTAGCATTACCTTCGTTGGGTGCGTCACAAGCGGTGTGTGCTGGGGCACGAGGAAGGGAGCCAGGGCATGGGGAGGACAGGGTGAGGAGAGAAGGGCTCTCCTGTTTGGTTGAGGACCGTGTGTTGTACAGCACGGGTACCTCAGAGCCATTGCGGTCTGCTCCAGAGACCTCCATCACAACTGCAGCTGCGGCAGGTTTCTGCTCCGCTGGGTTATTCGGTGCTCACCACAACAGAACCCAGGCAGCACTGAACTTGCAAAACCTTTGAGAAGTTTAACCATCTCTAGTTTCTCCAACATCCAAAATAATGTCTTTTTTTTTTTTTACCTGACTACTGCTTCAAAAACAATTCTGCTGCCACTGGCTTCATTAATATGCATCCGGCGCAATGTAAATGGCTCTGGAGGCCTCCCCTTGGTAGATGATTTAATGTGGCAGTTATGAAAGCTGCTCAGACTGTGCTCGATTAGCATAATAATGAAGCTTCTGCAGCAGTGTTATCATCCTCAAAGGAAATAGCCTGAGTGGTCACAGCTCCTTTAACAAGTACCACTTTAGGATAAAAAGCAAAGGGCTCTGTTTGAAATGGTAGATTGGAATATGCAAAGCGGGAGGGAGTTGTTTGTTGTCTTTGCTGCACAGGGAGGCAGAGGAGAAGCACAGGCTGCGAGCAGCAGCGAGGCAGGGCAGCCATTCCAGGCACCGCTCCCCCCGCCGGCACCGCTGCCCTGGCAGCGCGGGAGACTTTCGCTTTGGTTTGGAAGTCAGGCTAATAAAGAAACTTGCTCCTTTTTAAATCCTCCGTCTCCTGTCCTGGCCTCTGACACTGTCACAGGGCCTGGCTTATCCCCCAGCCTCTGGGAACAGGGAAAATCCAAACTGGTGTGGGTCGTGGCTGTGTGTTTAGGTTTTGATTTCTGTGGCTTCTTAACAGATCAGGGATGTGTGACAAGACAGAGCAGGAAGCGTTCGGGTGGCCGAGAGAAGCCTTCCTCTGTGGGCGACCTGAAGAGGTGACTTTCCAGGTGAAAACAACAGATATCCTCCATAGCGCTGCCTGCAATATTGCTGTGTTTGATGCGT
This sequence comes from Buceros rhinoceros silvestris, assembly GCF_000710305.1. NCBI lineage: Eukaryota > Metazoa > Chordata > Aves > Bucerotiformes > Bucerotidae > Buceros > Buceros rhinoceros. Next base: position 52,887 of record NW_010420269.1, read on the forward strand.
ATTTTGAATAAGAAGATGTGGAATTTTAGGGGTTTGGAGGACTTGAAAGAATGAGGACGGCTGCATTCAAGAGTGGGCAGAGAGAAGTGGTGTCTGGTTCCCCATGGAGGGAACATCTCCCGCGTGTGCTGGGTGCAGAGGATTCAGTGGAGGGCTGGAGCGCTGCTGGCTGGCTCTTCCCGAGGCTGCCACCCCTACAGCAAGAATGTTAACAACTGCAGTTTACAGCTGAGTTTATTGAGCTGCTAATTTAATTTGTTTTTAATATGGCAAAGCAAGCCTGCTCAGAGGTTGTTTTACATCCTTCTGTGGAGATCGCAGCTTCCAGGGAGCAGAGCATGGCTCGAGCTTCTCAGCCTGATCCGTCCGTGCCCTGTCATAGCCGAGCACTTGGTGATCCCAATTTAATGGATATGTGCACAGATACAAATACAGCGTGGTTCAAACTGGGACCCAGCCTGGGCTTACTGGGGCTTCTGGGCCAACGTGCAGAGGGTGTGCAGGTGGAGTCAGACCCGCAGCTGAAGCTCAAAGCAAACTGCTCAATTGATTCTCCCCTACTGGATTTAAAGTTGTTCCTGTTACCAGCTTCTGGAATGTATAAAGTTGCCTGAAATTTCCCTTTCTCGGTGGCCCTTGATCTTCGTGAGTTCTGTGAAGGCATCAGGTTGCTTTCCACCGCAGACGCTAGTCTTCTGTTTTCCTCTTGCATGAGTGTTCTTGATTTGCTGCCCAAGGAGGGATGAGGGAGAATAGCACCAGATAAGGGTGTTTCACATATCGTTCTTAGAATTTTTCTGTGCAGTAGGTTAAGGTTTTCTGAAGAATTCCTTTTTGATAATGTTCAAGGATTCTTTTCAAGGAAAGGAAGCATGGTTTGCGCTATGGTGCAATGAGTGGATACAGCAGGGGTTAATAAAACTTTAAAAAGTTCCAGTAACTCTAGTTCACAAAGAAAATGCTATTAAATCTGAACAAAAAAAAAAGTCATACTAGAATGTTGCTCAGATAGCTTGATGGAAGAAATAGTTGAGAAAGGAGAATACACCAGTGTATGTCCTGCTTGGTCCCACAAGTTTTGAATATTGAAAATCACTTCACACGATTTATCTGGGGGCTCCTGTATGCTGGTAAATCATTTGCCTTGTTTCCAAGCCTGGGACTGCTCCTCATCCCAAAGCTTTCCTTCACCAAATCCCTGAGGGACTGAGAGAATCCAGCCCCGCTCCCCTTGAAGAAGCAGGAATTTAACCACTGTCTTTCAAGAGTTCCCTGAAAGAATTCTCCCTGTGGAAGAGCTCTGTTGTCCCTGGAAAGGGGTGTGTGCAGGAAGGTGATGAGAGAGGGAAGGGGTTTTGAATGTCTTTAGAAGTGATCTTTGCACAGCGTAAGCAGAACACTGAGGTTGACTGCTAACGGTTGAAATCCAGTTACAGGATTTTTGCATACACTGTATTTATACGTTCTTTGGTGACTAGAAATCCTATCGCCTCACCTATTCCAGAGAGCACATGTATCTTGCTGCTCTTTCAGGCATTGCCCTAAGCACCCTTGCTGGTGTTCAGGACTCTCTATTTATAATTTGCTGACACCACTCTTACACGGATTATGTTAATTACATGTACTTTTGTGACCTCTCGCTCTTTTTGCCTTTCTTCTTTTGCTTGCAAAGGTCCATTGGGAGGGCTTAGTCACATCACTTCTTTCTTCTTCCCCTTTGTTCTCTGCCACTTTTTTTTATTTTGGCTGTTAAAACAGCAATAAAGTAGGTTGTGACAGCTTGGGGAATGACCTGTCCTGGTTTTGGTTTCCAGGGAAATAGGTTTCATAGTTTGGTGGTACTGGCTGGCAACTCTGACCTTGGGACTGCTGGTTTAATCCTTGCATAATTCCACTGTGCACAGCAGAGTTAGTTTTAGTATGCAGAAGTATGCACCAGTTGAGCATCAGACACGCCGTTTTCTTGGGCTTTAAGGTTGGCTGCCTTTAGTTATTACACACCCTTACAGGAATGGAGAGGGGAGGATGCAGTGAGCCTGACAGAATCCATTCTTCCACTTGGGGAGTAGGGACAGAGACAAAAAAGCTTTTCTTATATTCTTTCCCTCTGTTCGCCAAGGAGCCGCGTTGTCGTCAGTTGTGACCTTTTGCCACTCCTGATGTCCATTCACTTTACTGATTACAACACATTCAAAACCCATTAGGCAAATTAATGGAATAAGAAGCCATCAAGGCTATCAAAGGCAGTCGGCTGCTTTATCAGGAAATTGCCAGGCTGCAACTCCAGGAGCCTGTGGGGTGTACTGGGGAAGCACTGCGGGGTTCTGCTGCACTTCCCTGCTGTCCATGCCTGGACACTTGTGCAGATGGACAGCTACCAAGAGCGGAGCCGCCGCTCCTGCATGCGGTAGGAGAGCGGTGTGGGTGGAAATGAATGAGGAATTCTGTCCGAGCAAACACCCTGGCCTTCTGTTCCCCTTTAAAAACAGGGTGGACTACAGGAGCAACACCTTGAAGTGAAGAATAAAGGGAAAGAAAAGAGGAGGCTTTGAGAAAGTAAGGGTAAAGAACCAAAGCCCGTGTCATGAGGCATCGCTCACAATAGAAAATGAGGTCTGCCTTGTGCTCACACCGTCTGCTCCTGTTGTTACCAGTTTGTACATCATCTAGTTTGAAGCTGCTTCCATCTTTAGTCAGGGTTTGCCAAGCTCTCGTGTCCAATGGCTGGCTAGCAACAAGTAGTGGGATAGAAGAGGTCTAGTAGTAATGGGAGCCCTGTTATATTTAACGTTATGGTTACCACAGAGTAACGTGCAGTGAAACATGATTTTGTTATTTGTCTGAGCCGAGCCCTGCTCTGTGGAACCAGTTTGATGTTGGTGCTGTAGGCTGGTGCCATTACCTTCTGCTGGCTCCATAATGTTGGAAAGCGCTTTATTCTCTTACTCTACACTCCTGTCATCTGCACACGGTCTAGGCATTTGTGTTTTATGGTGTGTTGTTGGTACTATTAGGGAAAAAGGGTTTGTCAGCTCTCTCAAAGTGCAAGGCTCTCGCGCGTTAGGTGTAATGGGCATGTGGTGCTCGCTGAAAAGTGAACCTCTCGGGTGATAAGGGCTGTCAACTCAGATTGAAGAGAAAATAGCTAGAATCAGCAAAGCTTTTGATGGCTTCTGTTCCTGCTCTTGCAAGAAAATAGAGAGTAGGAGAGCTTCCTGCTAAGCAGCTGAAGTTATTACTGTCTCAGAGCAGAATAACTCTGATTTGGGGACTCTTGCCACTGGTTTTGGTGGAGGCTGGGCTCTCCTGGGAGCCGCTTCAACGCTGTCATAGTAACCTTAACAACCAGCAAGTTCAAGATTTTTTTCAAGGTGAGATTTTTTCTCTGATCTCATTGATTAATTCCATGTGCAGCCAAACCAGAGTGTGTTATGTATCACCACACGCGTAAGCCCGTGTCGTCGCTCTACGTCGTTACCTTTCAGTCTGGAGGATTCTAGCACAGATTGCAGTGAGGTGATGTCACCTGCAGAGAAGACTCCCCTGGCCTGGAGTGTGTTTGCCGGTTAAAAAATGGTAGCGTTGATATCTGTATCTGTGACAGGCATTCATGCGGGAGAGACATGTAAGTGTGAGATTATTACTGATCTTTAACCTAATCCTAGGTTCAAGGGGGAAAAAAGAAGCGCCTTCTACTCTCACATTTCCCATCTAAAGGGCTGCCTGACTTACGTAGGGCTATTGGATTTAGGCGTGATCCAGCTCCTAATAAACAGCTGTAATTCTGTTTCTTCTGGCCCATCCAGGAAGAGAGAGTAGAAAAAGATGCATCTTATGTTGCTTATTCTTTTTAAGAATAGACTTAAGCTGAAAAATATGCAGCGCTACTTACTTGTGGTAATACTTCATTTTTATTGAGAGGAAATATTACTGTGTGGACAGACCAGTGTTTGTTTACGCTGTTTAACAGGACTGTGCAACTGTTTTATGTGCTTACAGGATATCAAACATAACCTGCTCTTCATGTTAAGTGCCATAAAAAACAAGTGGTTTTGGACACTGCAGAAATGAAGTGCTACCAGCCTCATTGTATTCTTCAGCGCTCTTCGGGGGGAATGCCTTGCTTCTAAGGTGAAGCTGAAGAGGGCTGTGAATATTAAAAAGCAGCACAGCCAGCTAGAGTTAAACATTCAGGATGAGACATTAACTTAAACCACATGTGAAATGCAGCTGTTTCTGCCGAGGCTTTCATCAGTCTGTGCTGGGAAGATTGGTGGGTTTTAATATGTGGTTGCAAGCAAAGCCAATAGAAATGTGTGGAAAATGTGTGTGAAATCAGCATGTATCCATGGGGGGTCCGTGGTGTTCCGTGTAGCATTTTATTTGTGTTAATAGAAAAACCAGGGATAATACCTATCTCCTCACACAATACCTTTATTTCCCAGGCATACATAGAAAGGAGTGCTCAGATAAATAGATCGGGCAGATCACGGGGACCTGCGCCTGCTTGCAAAATCATGTCCCCTTTTTTTCTGCTGTTCTTTAGTTGATCAGGACAAGCGGAAAGAGGGAAGCATGAACTGAAAATCCTCTACAGAAAAAATCTGAGACATCTGAGAGTGGCAGGTCACAAAGCCATTGAAGACTGATGTTTCTGCCTCAAACCCTTAATGCCACTTAACATTTAGGAGCTGAGGATGACTCTGGATCAAGGAGCTGCTGAATCACAGCTGCTAAAGGAGAAGTTGCTGAGCCTGTTAGCAGGGATGAGCAGGTACTGGAAAACTGAACTGCTAACAGGGTATGAATATATATGAATTCATCCAAAGGACAGGGTGACGGATAGTCTGCTACTAGCCATGAGGAGAGCCAGACTCTTCTTGGCGAGGGAGCTGAAGACACTGGTGAAGTTCAGCAGATTGTGCTCAAACACGTGTCTGGCAGAATGGCGGCTGGACGCTGGCCTGATGTCACGGAGTCCTAATTAACCACACGTGCAGCTGTCACAAAGGCGAAGCCGGGCTCCTTGGGGCCGTGCAGGCAAAGCCTTCGTGAAGGTGTGCTAAAGAAAAGCCTTCCGCTGCGTGTGCCAGGAGGAGATGTGATAAGCCTTTCCCAGCTGGAAATCACTCCCGTTCGTGTGTGTACAGTGATAACGCACCGAATTCGGTAACAACAGAAGAGCAAGACCTTGAACAGGGAGGGAAGAGATCCACATCCACTGAAGTGCTGCCCTTGTGCGGAGACATAATAGGATCTGGTAGACATAAAGGACGGCTTTAGAGTAGTTTTACACTTAATACAAAGGCAGCTTGAGTGAAGGGAGAGAAATAGGGAACCAAAGGAGGTGGTGGAGGCTTATTAAGTGTGGATTTTTTTTAACCCCTGATTAGTGATAAAAGTGACTCATACTTTATCAGCTCTCTGTAATTTCCAGAAGTGTGAAAGGAAGTAGCAAAGAGGCAAAGGTTCATTTTGTAATGACAGTCTTGGAGAGACTCGTTCTGTTTGAACAGACGTAATAACCGGAGAGCAAATGGAGAAGAGGTCAGGGAACAAAACTCGGTTGGCTCCAACAGGAAGAGGTGGAGGGAAGAACTGAAGGGTAAACATGGTTACAACTCGAGCAGGAGAAAGTGTGGCTGAGGCAGGCAGGGGGATGGCAGGGCAGCTTCTTGGTTTCTGCTTGGACTCAGCAAATGACAGGAGAGCAGAACACTGATGGGCTGTTAAATAAAAGAGATAAAAAAGAGGGGATGTCTTGTAAAGTGCCATGTCAGTCCTTAGTGAAGCACTGTATTAGAACAGCAAATTAGTGATCTGTGGAACAGCCCTACCCACACCCCTGTTCCTTGTGGACACTGGAAATAAAAGAAAAAAAAAAAAACCAACAATCCACCAACCTATTCTGCCTGCATTGGAGAGCAGGAATTCCCCTTTGGGTGCAGACACTGTGATAGCGGTTGTGACAGCAGGTCCAAAAGGGGCAGAGATTTCACTGATGGTTTTCAAACGCAACCTGGAAATGCAGCGAAATCGATGTTAGCGCAAGTACATGCAATCGCTTGGAGAAGGAGCAGTTTTACCTACTGAAGATCCTCAAATGAGCATTTGATATGTGGAGCTCGTTCAGCCCTGGCACACAGCTTGCCTGAGGGGATGTGCTGTAAGGCAGCAGCCAGGAGCTTGGAACCCATGTGAGAGCTCCGCTTTGGCAGCCCTTAAAAGCGGCGCAAACAGATTGATGTTTCTTAACCTCAGAAAATCAGCAGCCACAGTGATGAACAGCATCAAACGCAAGCTCTCCTTGCCACCAAACATGCTGTGAAAAGACTTAACAAGAACTAAAGAGCTTTCTGCAGGGGGCTGTCTAATTCCCATCAAAGTGAGCTCCTGAAGGGTAAAGGAAAATGAACGAAGGTTTATTGCTAGCTCTGATTTTTTTTTTTCCCCCCCCTCCTCCTGCTTCTGGCAGAAAAATAAGATCAGTTCTAGCAGTTTTCTCTCTGAACCTCTCTGCTAGGGCTAGCCCTCTTCCCTGGTACCTATAGCACTGGGGCATACTGGCCATCTCGTTTATCTTCTGATGGCAGCTCTTGTATTGTGGTTCTATGTGGAGTCAGTTCCTCTATTTCAAAACTCTCTACAGAGGTAATTAAACTGGAATCATAAATGGGGCTGGATAAATAACTTGATGTAATTAATGTATTGGATTATTTTTGGCTTTTTCTCTTACAAATTGTTTTAGGAGTAGGCTGGTTGTTTATCTCAGATGTTTAGATGTGTCAGTTCAGAATCTTCAAGGAAATTTAATGCATTCATTATAAATTCAGTGCACAGATTTTCAGGTTTTCGTTATATACCTGGAAACATTGTGTTTTTATGTTTTCAGTTGGGTGGATTTGGCTGCTTCAAGTCATGGTTCCACCGCAAATACTAGTGATTGACTTTTCCAATCTGTTCTGCAATGTTCATTTAAAAATACTCGTTTCAGAAGTGTTTGTGCCAGATAAACTGCTGGAATATTTGCGGAAACCAAATACAGGGTGGGAGATAGGACTGGCCAGAGACAGAGTTAGTTTAGTCAGAAACTCAGTCAGATGTTGACAGTGTTATTTATTGTTCTGTGTGCACTAGTTTGGGGTTTTTTTGAAGTAATTAGTTAATGGCAGACATCAACTCTTTTGTTCATTGATAGGAACACTATGTAGAGGCCCTTCCTTTCAGATTTTAAATTAAAAAAGAGAAGGAACATATTCTGGAATAACATGTTTTTACAGAGGCCGAGTGTCATGTATGATGTGATGGTTTCAAGATATTTGACTTTGTGTACTCACTTACTTGCTTTTGCCAACTTTTCCCAGTGCTTTAAAATTATGGTAGAAATGTTCTTTTCTGCTGAGGAGAATGAAGATGGTGGTGGTCTGTCTGATCTGGGTACCTCACAACTGGGGTAATAGTCTTAATTTTCTACCCTAAACTATTGTACCAGCACTGGTGTGGCCAGCAGGACCAGGGCAGGGATGGTCCCCCTGTTCTGGGGCCACTGGGGAGGCCACCCTCGAATCTTGGGTTCAGTTTTGGCCTCTCACTGCCAGAAGGACATTGAGAGGCTGGAGCATGTCCAGAGAAGGGCAACGAAGCTGAAGCAGGGTCTGGAGCACAAAGGGCACTGAGGAGCAGCTGAGGGATCTGGGGGGTTGAGCCTGGAGCAACGGAGGCTTCGGGGAGACCTTCTGGCTCTCCACAGCTCCCTGACAGGAGGTTGGAGTGAGGGTGGAGTCGGGCTCTTCTCTTCAGCAACAAGCAACAGGATGAGAGGAAATGGCCTCAAGTTGTTGCAGGGAAGGTTTAGATTTGATCTGAGGAACAATTTCTCCCCCGTTGGGGTTGTCCAGGTCTGGCACAGACTTCCCAGGACAGTGGTGGAGTCCCCATCCCTGGAGGGGTTTTGCAGCTGTGTGGAGGTGGTGCTGGGGGACAAGGGTCAGCAGGGACATGACAGTGCTGAGGTTGGACTTGATGATCTTTCAACCTAAATGATTCTCTGATACTATAAAAATTGTTCCTATCTTTCTAGATCCTTCAGGCCCAGAGTCTGGTGGTATGTGTAGTAAAAACCCTCAGCTCTAATTGCAAAGAAACAGAAGTAGTAGGGACATCCCAGACAACAGTAGCATAGGGCATGGCAGAATTTATGGGACAGTAAGAAGAATGAGCGGGTTTAGGGTCATTTTGGAGACACTCTTATTAAAGCTCCGTGATTTTCCATCCTCTGTGAGTTGATGTAATAATGGTCACAAGAGGTATTTTTGTATAGGAGTAAATACATATAGCTGTTCAAAAATGAAACTTATTCTTCAGGTGTGTATCCCAGTGCCAGCAGCACACCTGCTAGGGTGCTCCTGCGCTGACAAATTGATAAAAGTCCTAATAGGAGGAACTCAACAGGAAAAAAACCAAAATGAATGAGCTTGCCAAGACATGGCTAACATCATCGAGTTTATATATGTTTCATTAAACTGCGACTTGACAGCTTTATGAGGAAACAGTGGGGTTCGCAGTGTATGAAGAACCTGTAATACTGCCAAGGCTGATCAGGTCCTGTGCCATACAGCCTATTTAATAGACAAATACTTGCATAGTGAAAATGTCATTTTAAATGACTGGTTTGATAATCCCTTAAGCTTTTAAATGATCTGCAACGTCTGGAAATTCTACCCTGGTCTTTAAAATCTGGTGGCACATTAGATGATCAAAGCAAATATAAAGAGATGGGTTAAGCTTTGTTCCTAAATTCAGGTTTTTTTAGTGACTTCTGCTTTTTCTCTTACCCATCAGTTTTCCACTGTCTTTGTTGGGAACCGTAGCTGGAACTGGGCTGGTGTCTGTTCTCTGTGTTTCAGGTCCAGTTTGTGTTCCCCCTGTACATTCGGTGTGCGGGATGCTTACTTGGATCGGCGTGTGCGCTTAGGCTATGGTCTGAATACTTCAATATTCCAACTTGCCTTTTCTGCCTGGAAAATGAGTAATAGCAATGAATCAAATCTGGGCTGTTTTCATCGTTCTGCTGCTTTGCATTGCCTCCTGCAATATGAGAGCCCTGTTAGCTCATATTTGCGCAGAGACAAGTTTGCGAGACCCTCAGAGCTGGTCAGTAAGGTAATCAGCTGTTTACGGTTATCAGGAGGATGCACCAGGTTGGTGCAGTGTGTGTGTTTATCCCACTGCAACCTCACCACCCGCGTAATTCAGTATGGAGGACCCAGGCCGTGTGTAGCATACACATCTGACTGTAACCACTGGGGAAGTTAAAGGAGATTAATGAGTAAATCTAGTCCCCTTTGACTGCATTTTTAGAAGATGAAATCAGTTTCAGATTCCCTCTTGTTCTAGCTGCTGCATAAAGCAAAAGTTGAATTTTCCTTAACAGAACTGGGACCTTTCATTTCATTCTTCCCCTTTTCAGTCTTTATGTCCTCTGATCCGTGACCTTATCTTGCTTTTTGGCCCTCTTCTCCACAAAAGTGCGGCCAGTTTGATCTTGGAAAGAAAGAGAGTTCACAATGTGAGAGGTCTGTGTGCGATACCGCTTATTTGAGAATCTAAAAAAGCAAGTAGTGAACTAGAGAAATAGGGGAGCAGGGACAAAATAGTCTGAGAAAGAAAAGATTAAAGACCTGTCAAGGCAGCAGTAACACAAAAAAGGATAGATACAGCACCTATTTTCCCCTCCCATATGTGTGTTTGGCGGAGAGGTTAAGACATGGCAGGTGATTAGTAAATACCACAAAGATAATCGGAATAAAATGGCTGCAGAAAGATTTAAACAATAGCAAAGCTCCCCAGGCTGTGATTAAAAATAGGATAATGTGTCACTAGGACCATGTTTCCCTTAGACCGTATGTTAAAAAAAGCACTGAATTTCTCAAAACTGGATTTTCATAAGACAAAGCAATAGCTGGCATCGGCAATGATCAGGTTCCGGGACAGATGCCCTCCGCAGCATTTTAACACTAATTGTGATGTGTCAAGACTGGGCAAAGAATTTACTGGGGTGAGAAGCAGGAAGGGGAAAAAAAAGTCATGAAAATTGCATTAATGGAAACAGCAGGCAGGTGGCAATAACCAAATAGCTTTAATTGTCCAAGGAGCTCCTGGGAATCAATTTGCTGTGATTATTACCCACATGTTGTAAGGAAGAAATAGCAAATTAAATAGAATGACACAAATGGTAGTAAACTATACGATAGGATGCCCGTAGAGAGCTCGCAGCCATTCTGTCTTCAAGGACACTCTCGTTTAGGTAATTTTGTGCTGAGGAAACAGAGTGGAGGTGGCAGTCAGGCAGGGAAACACCGCTGTTATTAGTGCGTACGTGCAGCCCAACGTGGCAAACTAGGCATATTGTGGTTTTGGGTAGACTAGAAAACTAGATCCACAGTGTAGGGGACTGACTTTTCCTTTGGAGCTCCCTCGATTAATAGCTTGAAACCCTGAAACTGAGGGTACCGTTAACTTCCCTTCCCGTCTGTACAATGCCATGCTAGGAGATGGCTCTGGACCACCTGCCTCTGGGCTCACTTGACCTCACAGGTCGATGGTTTTGTCATCCCAGGAAGTTTTCAGCATGTAAAAGAATATGTATGTTTCTAACTGCGATTTAACTGAGACCTCCCGGGATTTTGAGGGAAGGCTCCCTCAGAGAAGCTGGGATTCTGCTGACCTGAGGACTGGCAATGCCCCTTCAAGCTTTTGGCTTGCCCAATTGAGAGTCGCATGATGAACTCACAGCGAGATTTAGCCGACTGTACATCGGCAATTAGTGCATTGGAGATTGCTTTAACGCTCTCATCTGACTTCCAGTGTTGCTCCAGCTGGGCATGTGTCATCGTCCAGGTCTGTGATTCTCGCTGTTATATCTGCAGAAAAGCTGTCTCATAGCCTTCTGTATGCTGTATGGATGCCCCAGTCATTATATTCTAGGCTCTTGGATAGGCTACGATAGGCTATGGATGAATCTCTCAATATTTGCTGTATTCCGTATGAATAACCGTCCCTTGCTAAAGGCAGGGCTGGCTTCCCACACCAAAAGGTGAAGTATTTGCTGGGGAACCAACGTCTTTGAAAAGGCACTAGAGTCCCGTATCTAGGCAGCTGAATGCTGTCTCAGCCTTCTGTATGCTGTATGGATGCCCCAGTCATTATATTCTAGGCTCTTGGATAGGCTACGATAGGCTATGGATGAATCTCTCAATATTTGCTGTATTCCGTATGAATAACCGTCCCTTGCTAAAGGCAGGGCTGGCTTCCCACACCAAAAGGTGAAGTATTTGCTGGGGACGTGAGAGACTGGGGGGTTTAAATTCCTGGTCTGAATCAGGCAGACCAGGTTTGAACTGGGATCTTCCACATCCTCAGGAAGTGCCTTAATCATTAGGCCTTCAGCTAATCACAGGCCCTGAGTTAATTCATGCCAGACCTTAATTATTTGGAAGTAATGCATTTCTGCAGAGCAGCTTTGATTTTTAAAGAAATGGCATTTCTAAAATGAAAAATCATTTTCAGTGAAAGAATCCTGACTGATTAAGACATTGATTGCTATGGGTCTCTCCAACAGGATATTCTTTCTTTCAAAGGGGAACGTTCAGGAAGCAGGGGCAGAGCTTGGCTTTGAAATTAAAGAATATTAATAACTGGATCTCTGCCTCTCAAGAGAGAAACTTTTGAAGTAGTTTGGACTGGCTGGGAAGCCCAGCTGGAACATCCCACGCTGCACAGCCAGACTATCGCCACGCTGCAGCGTTGGTACGTGGGTCTCTCCGGTGCCAAGCTCGTTGACTCAGCGTCACTGTTTGTTCACTGGTTTCTCTCCCTGGCACTTCCCCACAATGATGTAAAGTCTGCACAGTCAATTTAAAACTAATCCTAGCTTATATCTGTGAAGCATTAGCTGGAATCTGTACAATATTACTTGGTGTGCCCGACAAGACGCTACGTCTAGCAGACACACGAACACTGGACTCGAATCTGTAGGGTAATGGGATGAATTTATAGATTTGGCTTAGCGTATAGATTTTGGAAAACTTACTTTAGGGTCTGGACTGAGAGCATATTTAAATGTATTACTTGGTTTTTTTCTATGGTACCATTCTCTTAAAAAAAATGCGCAGTAGTTTGGAAAATAAACTTTACGTACCGCATATCTCAAGTAACCCATGTAACTCTCTTTCCTCCCTCTTTTAGTGTAAAAACAAACCAAAATAAAACAAACACCTTCCTGTTTCATTATCCTTTAAAATCAGTCTTACAAGCTAAACATGTCCAGTCATGAGTATTCTCTTACAAAACCTTCACCTGAATTTTCTGCACTAAAGAAACAATTACAATTATAGCCACCACCTCTGGCAACCCTTCATCGTTCTTCAATAAACAACAGCATGTGATTTACAGAGTATACAGTGAAGAGTTTAGAAATGAAGGACTTGAGTCACAGGTAAGGAAATCTTTAAATAATTACCTTCATCCTGTGATAATTTCCTCTACGGTTTGTTGAGATATCACAAGTAAAGAGCTTTGACAACGAGCAACTAGGGTGGCTCTAGTTTTTACTAGGGTTTAAGAGTCTTCTGTAGAAATAAAAGTTCTATAATTAATTCTTAGATATGACTTACAATTCATGCTAAAATGGAGAAAGGAAATAAACACAGAAATGATGATGCAGATCTTTTATTATTTTTTTTTTTTACAGGAGCTCTCAGCAGGCCTTTGAAATCATGTTGACGATGTCCCGAAATCACTTTCTGTATGTGAGCTATACATACAAAGCCTGTGTTCTTCTTTTCGAAAGGGCTGAAGATTTATATTGAGGAAATTCTTGACTGACTGAAAAAGCTTCTAAAATGTTTTGCAAGGTATGTTTGAATTCTTTGCCTGCATCCAGTTCAGAAAGCTTTGCGAATTAGGAGTAGAAAATAAGCTCTTCATAACAATCCGAATTGGTTAAGAATTTCACTGAACTGTAATAGTGGCTTTGAATTTGAAAACTGGTGGTTACGTAGAGGAAAGAAACCCACATTACTGTGCAGAGAGAAGGTGGTAGAAAGAATCCAGCCGTTTTCTGCTTTGCCTGACAGCAGTAAGGGGTGCAAACCTGTAAGAAACTCAGTTTTGTTAGTTCTGCTGAGCTGAGAGGTGTTTTCATGTGCTATCGATGTTCTGCTCTTTACTGAGCATAAAGGGTAATAAAATTTTTTCCTAATTTTTTCTCTTTTAGCATGTTTTTCTAATATTTGTAAAAATTCTTTTATACTTTTTTCTATTTCTAGTTTAGATCTTCAAAACCACTCTACTTTTGAGCAAAAATTAGACCAAGTTATTTCTCCTAAAGTGTGAAAGCTTTCTGAAACAAGTTCCTAATGAACAAATGATAACTGAGGATGAAGTAGTAAAGGGGAAATGTAGGTTACAGATTTACCAGTGCTCTTTTCAGAATTCTTACTGGCGGAAGAATTTACATTACAGTCATGTGCATTCGAATAGATGATTTGGGAAATAAACTATTGTACAAATGTCATTTTATCAGAACACTTCTGTAGCTGTAGCTAAAGCACTCCTGATTTTTCACAACACAAGAACCTATTTCCTTGAGGAATTAAGGAGGTCACCTAGTTGACTGCGTACAACTAGTAGTACAATTAATGGTAACCGATCTGTCGTGCTGTAAAAGCTGTGTGTATCATTTCAGGGTACGCTCCCCAAGGTGTTCAAACCTGTACCTATGGTAAGTGTGCATATCCTCTAAGGAGAGTTAAAACATCCCTGCTTTAAAATCTTGGGTCCTTCAGGGCTGGCAACAAATACTCAGAAATCCGTTGGGAAGCTGGGAGTGCTCAGTCACCAGAGGAGAAGCTCCCATTTCTAGCACTGCGGAGTGGCCTGATAGGGATTTCCAAACCCAGCACTCAGTCCTGTCAGGTTGGCATTTGGGACCAGTGTAACTTGGGGAGGGAAATGCTGGAACAGAGATGTGGATGATGATGAGGAAACTCATTGAGGTGTCAAAATACTTCTAAGTGTCTTGCAGCTCTTGGGTGTTGGACACGTCGAAAATATTTCCCTCAGAAGTGGATTAATAGGTAGAATACCAAGACAGAAGTGTCTGGTAAGAACGATTCATTATGTGCCTCTGATTCCTGTTGCAGGGGTAGCATTTCCATGTACATCTTCTGAGTGCTCTGGGGCGATGCAGGGACCTGTCTGTGCTTCATCCTAAAGGATTTCTACTGTGAAACCCCAGTGGGCCCTGGGGAAAGGGCAGTGTTACATCCCAGATTGTGGACTGGGAATTCTGCCGGCTTCCCTGCATGAGTTCCTGCCTCGTGTAGGTTAGTGTGGTGTTGCCCAAAGACGTCACGGTAGGACGAGAAGCCTCCAGCTCCAGTTCCCACCTGCTTCTGTTTCTGTCTTCCTGCATTTTTGTCCCTTTCTGCTTCTGCAGTTACACTTAGTTCTCGTTCCATGGTTGTGCCAGTTTTCAGGTGGCCTTTGATGTTGCTTTGCTGGGCTTTCAAAGCTTTGGTTCGTTTCCCATTATCTCCTTCGTAGACTGAGGTAGATCAGTGATTCTTTTAGCAGTCCTTGAAATAAAATGTTGGATCGACATTTATAGATCAATTGCCAGATTAAACAATGTATTTTCATGTCTACTCAAACAAAACATTTCCTTCAGTGTTACTTTTAATATTCACTTTGGTGAAAATGTGTCCCAAATAAAAAACGGAGTAGTATTGGTAACACAGTATTTTTAAAATTTGTTAATTTTTTTTTTTACTGTTTGTGGCTTATCCAACAAGTCCCAAAGTACTAATTATCTAGATCTATCATCAGCCTTCCGCTTACTGCCTGGTGCCAGGGTTCAATCCCTTTATAAAAGATCAGTTTAAAAGAAATACAACCAAAGAAGAACAAATAGACTGCCTCATCCACGAAGGGTGATTATGATTCTTCGACTTGCTTGGAGGAAAAAAAGACAAATCTTTGCTGCTCACTCCGGCCTGCAGCCCTTTTGAGTTATGGATCTTTCATAACCAGGGAAGGAACTTAGCTCACCCTTCATGGGTCAAATAGCCTATTCATATTCAGGAACAGGTAGCAAACAATTATAAATGGATTTAAAGAGATGCCAAGATCATAGCCTGGAAATATCAATTACTATAAACTGGTTTTCGTTTCCTCCTTCCGCTCTCCTTGTATTTCATATACAGGCTCTAGCAATGGCACCTGGACACTTAATATTGAATAGAACGCTAGAATCATTTACAAGGCTACAGAAATAACATTCCCTTTAAAATAAAATAATTTAAAAAAATTAAAAGGACCTGAATTCTTCCTACCGATGAAGTGGACAAGTTACCACAGCACATTTCAGCTGTATCTGTCTATGATCGCATTTTGCAAGACTATGGTCAGTATTCGGTACCTTCGAGTAGATTGTCTGTAACTGAGAGAGAAATTAAGCACTTCATGGCATCTCAAATGCCATGAGCTGCAGTGCTTCAGCGGCACCCCAGTTTGTGCTTCCCTTACATACGCCATACCCTGTTCCCATATTTGTGGTAACAAAGATGTGCCCTTACTCTACAACTGATCATAAAAACGAGGCATCATGTCTGTCATGTCCCTGGGATGATGGTGACAGCATCAGCATCCTCTTCAAGTTCCACTTCCCTGAGCAGGATTCTTTCTCTGCCGATGAGGAGTAGAAAACACAGCCTAGATGAGCCAACTTCAGGCCCTTGACGGTGCCCTGCTCGCAGTCACTGGAGAGGGACAAGGAATCCGTGCCTTCTGCTGATTGGGATCCTAACCTGGACGTCTCTGTTAGCTGTCTACAGTCACCAGCAGGGAATCTCGTTGTATGAAATTTGTCATCTTCAGTTCAAGTTTAAAGAAGGATGGCCTGAAAGTTGAATTTTTAGCTAGGGGTAATTAACATGCAGCTGGTACCTGCACAGAGCAGATTAGAGGCAACCTGTCATCTTTCTGAACTGCTCACAAAAGAGAACGTCATTACTAGGGCACCAAGTAAAATAGCCCAAGGCTCCTTTAGAGACATTTTGCAGCAGTGCTGCTGAGCAAGAAGGAGAACAGATGGAAGGGAGAGGATGGTAATGGGGTGAGGCACCCAGTGGCAGTGGAGTTATCACCTCAGGAAAAGAGGAAGCAAAGGCCAAGAGTCTGGCAGTGGAAGGGGAAGTAGCCATGAGAAAAAATGGTGGCAAAGATGTTTCTGTCAGGATGTGGATAGACACACCTGGAATAACACTATCCCTGTTTCTGCTAATTCACAGGTTTTCATCGTTCTGCTATACATTAGTGATAAAAAAAATACTAGTTTTACTGCTCTGTTTCCTCTTCCCCACTATGGGATTGTAAAGGCTGAGAGGAGGATCTGAAGAAGAAAGATGAGGAGCTGTTGCCTGACTCTTTAACCCTGTCTGAAAAGCCCACAGCGCGGTATGACTGTTCCTGCAAAACCCACAAAATTCTGACAACGAAGAGTGGATAATAACCTTGTAAAAGGGACTTCTCTCCGAGTACCCTCTTGTTCTAGCTGTGAAGTAAACCCATTTGGGTGTACGTGCAAATAAATATGCGTAAATATATATGCACATATCTCTGGGGTTTTTTTTTAGTGTATGTAGGTGCAGCTGGATCAACGTGTTCCTTTTCTCTTTGCAATTCGTTTTCTTCTCTGTTTTCCCCATCATTAGGTAGACCACCTACGTAGGTGTTCGGATGGCTTTCAGTCGGCTACCACAGTCATACTGGGGTGGTAAAAGTGCACAACTTCTTAGCAGGTTTAAGCAACTGTCTTTGTTATGCTCATGGGCTTAATTCTTGGCAACAGCAAGTTGCTGAAACTCCACTGAAATTGTTAGATTGACTTTCCTGGAGCGTTTTATGTGCTCTGAGGGTTTGGTCTAAAAGGCTCGTGGCTGTAACCATGGAATAGAATATACAAAAATCCACAGGGCATGTCTCAGAACTGAAACAACAGAAGGGATTTTGGTCTTTTTCCCTCCTTTTTGAGGCATCACTGTGTGAATTTCTCAAAGCAGGTTCCTCGCCCTCACCTCTTCCCCATGGTGCATGAGAATGCTGTCATGAAAATCAAGTGAGCCTCTTGCAGCCAGCGCTTCAGGGGGGCATAGGAACAGGAGATACAATTCAGCTTTTGATTTTCTCTTGAAAAAAGGTAAGGGATCCAGGACTCTCCTCCTGCAAATGAGGTGATACCGAGCAAGTGAAGCTCCGTTCTCTCCAGGGAGTGATTGTAAGCTTTTTCACACTTGGGGAGCTTCAACCAAAGGTGGCACCGGGAGATCACAAGTAACAGTCGTTAAATCCACCCCGTACTCTGCATCCCCTCCCTGTAGCTGTCTTCTCTCCTGGATTCCTTTCCCACC
>NW_010420269.1:70506-74896 GCF_000710305.1 Buceros rhinoceros silvestris
TCTTGTCAACTGGACACAGGCTGGAGATACAGAGGCAGGAATGGGGCTGGGGATGGAAAGATAATTTCTTTTCTTCATACTGAAGGTAGATCTGCTTACTGTGTGTCTGTGCAGGATGGCGTTAATTCTGGTAAGAAATGTAATCCCTTCTGTAAGCATTACATTACAATCCAGGAATGAGAGAGGTTAAGATAGTAGTAATTTCTCCTCCTTAACAACGTATCTGCCAAAGTCAAAATCCCTCCAGTCCTCTTGTGCTCCAACTCTATGTACCTTGAGGAGACTTCAGAAAACACTTAATTTTCATTGGTGGGCTCCAACAGCTGACCACGGCCTTTGTCTTTGGAAAGTTCTCTCAGCTCCTTTACGCTTGTCTGTCTTCAAGCTGAGACTGAATCCTGGTGAACAGGGTCTACACGGCTGCTGAAACACTTGTGGGAGCTGCTAGACTGCTAAGCTTTGTGTAAAAATTAAACTGGAAAGTGTGGGTTGCACTGCAGCCTCCTTAAAGAGGCTGTGCTTCCTGCGGGTTTGTAAGAAAGTCCCTCGTTTTCTCTCTGCATCCCTGTCAGAGCAGTACTTTTTCCTCCTTTGTGAGCTGTTAGGACAATCAATAAATTCTCCTACACACTGCAGATCCAGGTGACATATAACGTAGGGGAATGTCCCGTATGTGCTGTGGGGTTGTCATCTGCTGTTATTCAGAGCCTGTTGCTGCCTGCTCAGCAAAGGTTTTAAAGTCAAATGGTTGTGAGCAAAAGGCCCAGCCTATTTCAGATCAGATTTGCCCTGTGTATCTCTGGGCATATCTGACCTTCTTCGGTTCCTGGGTTTTAATCCTGTTTCTGACACAGATCTGAATGAAACCATCACCTCTAATTTTTAGAACTGTTTATTAGCTCAAGGTAACAAATTTTTTATTTTAAAATGACCGCTGAAATCAATGGGTCTTGGACCCCTTGAGGCTGATATAAAATCACCTTCGCATTTGTCCCCTTCTTCCAGTATTGTTCCTCCCCCTTTGGTTTTACTTGTGCTCTTGAAAGTAACGTAACAGGTAAGACGCGTGCTGCTTGCATCAGGGCGCAGCAGCCTGAGGTACTGGCAGAGAGGGAAGAACACAGATTTACTGACAGCTTGGTGTGCCATCTTGAGCTTTGACAAATACTTCTGAGTTGCATTTCATCGTGTAACTCCAATGTAGGCAAAAATGCATCATTAAATTAAAAACAGAAGGCAAAGCATCACAGTCTCCACCCTAATGTGATACCTGTGCTCCCTGGGACTTTGTCTTTCTGGGCACAAAGGGTTAATACGCTGCATGTGAAATGGTGACTGCATCTATTAAAGAATACATGAGATGATGTGTTCTGTGCCTGCAGTTCGTGTTGTAGAGCTGTCTGCGCATTGCCAAGATCTTCCCGAGAGGTAGGCAGCGTGCCACCTCCGTGTGTGCCGCGTGAGAGGGCGTGCTGCTGAACTGGGTACCAGGAGAGGCTCCATCGTATGGTGGGGAAAAAAAGCCAGCCCTCCGTACACGAGTGGAAACTGGGGCTTTATTTACGTCTCTTCCCAGTCCCTCCTTCCCGCCCTCCCTCCACAGCTCTTTATTTGTTCAAGAATTTGTGTGGTATGTGTAAGCTCTCCCAGTAAAGCCCTCCCCCCCCGCCATGTGCTAACAACGCAGTGTAAATCACTGCAGTGTGCTGTGCTCTCTGTCCTGTTCACCAGAGCACACGAAATATGTGCTGGTGTTGTTAAGGGCCCGACAGAAACTTGAAAGAGCAGAGAGGAGATCAAAACCTGGTCTTGAGTCTTAGTCCGGGCATAGGACAGGTCATTTTGTCCTTGCTGTCTCGGAGCGGAGAGGCTGAACGTCACAAATGCTTGTCAGTGGATATTGGTGAAGTAGTGCTGTTTCAGGAGATCGTAGACTGTCCTGGGGGAAATACCTCTTTTAAAGAGAACTGAAGAGATAGCTTTGGAGCAGGCTGCCCAGAGAGGGTGTGGAGTCTCCATCTCCGGAGAGATTCCAAACTCGGCTGGATGCCATCCTCTGCAGCCTGCTCTGGGTGACCCTGCTGTACTGGGGGGTTGGACTGGATGACCTCTAGAGGTCCTTTCCAACCCCCGCCGCTCTGTGGTTTTCCGTCGTAACTGGGAGTCCAGGTTCCTTAGCTGGCTTTGGGTTCCTCAGTCTGAGGACTGTCTGAGAAGGTCTGCAGAAGCAGAGTAGAGAGGACAGTTATGCTGATCGATAGTGCTGCTTTTACACGGTCAGAAAAGGGTGAATGCTGGCGTTTGAGAGCAGAGTTCCCGAAGGAAGGGGTGTGGGGAGCCTAGCGTATGTGGTGGGATTGGACCATGCAAAATTCATATCCTGCATGCGAGCCCCTTTTCTACCCCCCTTCATATTCCATTTGGATGGATACTGGAGACAGCATCCCCATTTCTTCTTATTTTCTTGAAAAAATGGTTAAAACAAGATAAAATTCTCTGAGGATCCTTTTGGCTCTGCAGTCGACAGGGAAGATAGATAGAGTTAAAGCTAAACTGCATTGTAGTTTTCCCTGTAACCTCAGTTTTGTGGAAGTATGCGTTATTCATCCCTCACATTTTTTTAGGCCATCAAATCTTTAAAGAGTACTTATGTACCTCTGGAACACCTTTCACTCCTTTTGGTGCCTTTCTGATTTTTTTTTTTTGTTTGCTTATGGAGTAAAACAGGTTGTTCAGTTCCCTTTCAAGAGCTGTTATAGAGTCGGGCTTGCCAGGAGCTTCTGATCCAAAGCCCTCTGAAGTCAATTAACCGCCACTATCTCAGCGGTCTTTGGATAAGAGCCCAAGTTAGTGAAGGACAGAGCTTGAGAATGGAAGTTCTTGGCTCCTTCAAGCTGAAGTTGTCCTTACAGACCACTCTTTAATAAAGGTAGGCTTCTTCACTAGAGACCTCCCCCAGCATGAGACAGATTCCATGTTTGTGAGCAGCTCCACCTGCTAAAGAATTCTGGTTTTTATGTTTCAACTCAAAACCAGATGAGGATTTAAAAAAAAAAAAAAAAAAAAAACACGAAAAACCCCCCACAACCCAATGCTAAAGAATTCTGGTTTTTATGTTTCAACTCAAAACCAGAGAGGATTTAAAAAAAAAAAAAAAAAAATCCATGCAACACTCCACTAAGCCAGAATAAAATACAGGCAGATTTTAATAAGAGACAATTGCTCTAGGAAGCAGCAGGTTTTCCTTCCTTGGAATTTAGGGTGGAGTTTTGAAATACTTAATTATCCCAAGCTGTAATGTTTTATTTAAATAAACGGTACTTTCTTCTCTCTCCCCTCTTGTGCTGAGACTCACATTCTTTCTTTTGTCTCTCAGGGAAGGAGAGAGAAAGGAGGAGAGGAAAACTTCTCAAGGTTAAGATTTTTCTCTCAAGAACTGAAGTGCTCAAACCTATTAAAATAATGAATTAATTTAAAAAGTTTTAAACAAACAAAGTTCCCTGGATGCCAGTTGCTGAATACATTAATTCTCTGAGCTCCATCTCACCCCCCTGTACTCTGATGTCTTGGTACGGAGGGAACATGGGAAATAAACAGTCCATTAAAAATTCTGTATTTCTGTCTGAAGGTAAAAATTTAACGTTTTTTTTCTCCCCACCTTTTTGACTACAAATAATTCTTTATGTGCTTCTATTTTGTAAGGGCTGGAGAAGAAATAGAACAGAAATTAGCATTACTGAAACTAGGGTTAGAAGGAAAGCGTACCCTCAGATCTCTTGCTTAGTTATAGGAATGATTTTTTTGTTTGCTTTCCTTCCGATAGTGGCTTTAAGGTTTAATCATTCCTGTAGAACCTGAGATGAATGTAAATGTAAATTGTTATTTATAATTCAAGGCAATTTTATGTCCTTAAAGTTCAGCTATTTGTGCTTTCTTCCTTATAGAAATTATGTCTGAATGGCCGTGGTGAATTACTCTAGTGTGTATTCGTCTTAGTCTATTTTAGTGCTGCTTTCAAAAACAAGTAAGAATAAGGTTGTTTTTTGCTGGTGTTTGCAAAATATACAGCTTATTGTCTCTTTCAGCAACTGAAAATCACATTCAAGTTAAACAGTTATTTGAAATGCTCTACAGTGCAGTCTGGGAAGATGCTGATTGTCCTCAGGGTCAGTTCAATTCTCTGGCATGACCAAGTCCCCGATATTCATACAGCATCAGGACCAAAACCTGGGTTTGTTTCCTGTTGGGGTACGTGTTAACCGATCATCTTAACAAAAAGGGCAGGGGGATGGCAGCCACCCCACACCTATTCCTGGAAGGTTCAGTCTGCACGATGGAGAGAGACTGGAAAACCAGAATAATCTTTAGCTTTTTTTTTTTTTTTTTTGAG
>NW_010420269.1:74952-81579 GCF_000710305.1 Buceros rhinoceros silvestris
AGAACTGAAAACAAGAATAATCATTTGCTTTTTTTTTTTTTTTTTTTGAGAGAGAGAGAGAAACAGGCAGAATCTCCGTGGAGATGTTTGGAAAAGGTGCTTTGTTCAGACTGAAATGTGAGGAATCTGCAGGCCCCTCAGTTAGGCGAGGATTGTCTGGACGTTCTGCTTCTAAGGGAAAATGGGAATCCGTTCATCTGATTGAAACACTCTGATGTTGCTGTTGAACAGACACGCAGATATTGTCACATTTCTTTCAGAATCGGCGCAGTCTGAGGTTTTGTGGAACTGCTGATTTTACAAGATAAGGGATAAGGCACACAAGCTCCTTTGGGAGCAAGAGCAAGCTTTGGAACTGTAGCGTTAAAACCTGCAAGGTTTGGGTATGGTAAAGACATTTTCATTTGAAAGCCAGCCATAGTTCAGTCAAAGACTCATGCTGAACCTGAAATTTTGCCTGCTCCACGTGTCACTCCATTAAAGTTTATGCGAGCATGAAGGCTAAGCCTGTCTAAAATGATTTATTAGATGGAAGCCAAGAGCACTGAAGAAGATTAGAACGAACCAGAATTCATGAGAATAGTCAAACCTTGTACTGCTGGGGTTGGCTGTTTCTTCCAGGAACAATACAGCGTTAATCTCAGGAAACCCTCAAATGCATGTAGGAGCAGAAATGCTGTGCTAGCTTCTACTTGCTGGTGCTTACACCTGGATGCTAATATTAAGTATGTTATTAAAAAGTGAAACAAGGCTTAGGCCAAGCCCTGGGCTGGCAAGATATCCAGAAGAGTGATGTATGAATCAGTCATAGTTGTTGTGTAAGGAAGAGAACACGCTCCAGAGGCCAAAGGGTACTTTCTCTTTTCTTTTCACTGCTTTCCTCAAGGCAGGGCTGCGGAGTGGGGGTCACAGGGTGTTTAATACAGCTGCTGTGTTGTGCTAAATGTTACGACGTGTTAAATGCAAGTTTTCCATCTTTTTGGGCTGTCTTATTTGAAAGTTAATACAGGAATCCAGAGTAAACAGCTGCATGTCAGTTCAGGGTCCTGGTCTCATGGTTATCCAAGCTGGCAAACAAGTGAGAGCTTATTAAAGCTCCGGTGTGATTTGGGTTTCCTTTCTGAATGGGTTAGTTGTGCAGTTCCCCCAGACCCCTGGTGCAGACAGAGCTTATCATGTTTCTGCACTGTAAGTGCCATCACACTGACCCTACTAGAAATAGGCCAGACTGGTTGTGCCTTCCTGTGGTTAAATGGACTGAGGTGGAGGTGAAGAAATGATTAATTACTGAGTTTTTAGGCCATTTTATTTTAGATAGTTATCTGTTCTGCAAGCAGTAAAACTTAAAGTGTAGCTGCATAAATGTTGGTTATTTGTCTAGAATCACCTGCTATCCTCAGCATCCTTCGGAAACACGGGGCTGCTGTACCCCCAAGACAGGGCGGGCAGGTTTGGAGCTGACAGAGAGAAGGCAGCTCACAGTTCCTTACAAAGCCGTCTTGGCTGCTCTCGGTAGTGCTTCAGCTGGGACTTTCTGGAGTCTGCTGCTGTAAATATGTAACAATTCAATTGTGTAATTGCCATTACCAATGTGAATTCAATTTGTCTATATTTTTATACCATAGCATTAGGTCTTAGAATCTTGGTAGAGATTCTTTTAATGAATACGATCTCTCCAGATCTTGAGAGGCAGGAATTAAGTCATCAGAAGTAGGTGGGGTATGGAGTAAAGTGAAAAGTAGAAGTCATTTTCAGGAAACTTGTTTTGCTTTTAATCCAGTGCTGTGTGTGCTGAATCATTTCCACTAAAATTAATTTAGAGTTCTGATTCCAAGAACTTGACAGATTATTTGCACTTACTAACAGTATCAGGGTGTTGTAACTGAAAAGTGACTGTTACTGGGGATGGGGTGGAATGGGAAAACAATTATATGCTTACCTGGCCATGTACTTCCTCCCCTAAAATGAAAGAAGTCATGGTAAAAATCAGAAAGGGAGCCTTGCTCAATCCTTCGTCTCTCAAGAAGAGGATCAGATTAGAAAGGTATGGTCCAGAAGATTCTGTGGTGGGCACTTGGAGCACCACTCAGGCACTACTGCCTGATTTTTGGTGAGCAGTGATTGGAATCCTAACATCAAAGCATTTAAAGCAGAGGCTGGCTTGTAACTCATCTGATGCAAAATGGTCTGTAAAGTACCTTGGGCCACAGGGCCACCATCTTACATGTTCAATGCTCAGAGTTTAGATGTTTAAACCCACAAGACTTACTCCTGTTCCCATTGATCTGTGGCAGCCTGACCTAGTTTTGCAAGAACAAATCCAGACTTGTATTCGGTACAGTTAATCTCCGTTTCTGCTTTTCAGATGGACTTGGCAGAGTTTATCACTGTCTTCACATCTGTGCAGGATCATGTCCGTAGTCACTTCTCCATGTTGATGCTGGCATCGTTTCAAATATAATGAATACCCGAGTAAACAACCCTGAAAAATGTATGTGCATATATATATACATGTTCAGGATTATATTTATTAGTTTGGCCATTGGCCAAATGCTGGAGTACAACCGCTGTCTTAAATAAAGATCAATCCCTGATAGTCGCTAGCTTTAGGGAAACTTTCTTTTAAGAGCTTAGGCCAGCCGTGGTTCTTTGGATCATCATATTCACTTGATTGAATAACTACAAGTCGTAGTAGGACTAATAGTAAGAGGAAGACTTCTCACAATCAGGGTATTAAATAGACTTGGTTAAGTGGCATATTCTGTACACTTGGAAAAATACTGCGCTTCAGGCAGAGAGGGTGGAAGGGAAGCTCGCTCCACGCTCAGCCCGCCGTGGGAGTTAGAACAAGGAAAGCCTTCTCTTGGCTAACAATTGATTTCTTTTTTTTTCTCTCACAGCTGTAATAGCGAGCAAGGTCTCCTGATTTTGGCTTCAATTATTCCGTGTCCTCCGGTTTGACGTAGGTTCGGGCTTAATGCTGCGGTAGCACCCGGTAGTCGGTGTGACCCCATGAGAAACTGTTAGTTTGACTGCTCTGTGTGGTGCATTGCAAGCACGTTAGGATGCTTTTTCCTTCCAGTCACCATAACCAGGGGAGGACAATAATGAAATGCTGCCTCCTCTTTCCTTCTCAGAAGCTGCTTACCTGTGCTGTTATCCCGTGGCCCACAGCGTTGCTTTCAGCCCCTCTCATGTACCACATTATGGGTTTTGAGCTGATGTTGATCACCGTGATCTGAGCAGCTCAGCCTTGTTGGAACTGTGATTAAGCCCTTCTGTTATAAACCACATACTCTGAAAATCATTTTTGTCATTTACTGCACCTACCAAGGGAGAGCTCCTGCAACCCTCAGTGCTGCAGGTAATCCTGATTCTGCCGGCACATATACACCATTACAGAAAGGCTGCAGAACCGTAGCTAGAACTTGCTGGAAAATGTTCCAGGAAGCTTTTTTTCCCCCTCCACATCAACATTTGAATATTTTGTCAAAAAATACTGGCCTTTTGGGCCAAGGTTAGATGTTTTCTGGAGCAGGAGAGAAGTCATTGCTCAGAATAGCCAGGAGCACAGATTAAAGCATTCTCACAGGGATATGGAGATGCAGCTTCAGATGTTTACTTCAGAAAAAAAAAAAAGAATCTATTAGTGGCAAATGCTATAAACATTGGGCTACTGCCAATTCTGAGAAAGTCTGTTCACCTTTCTGCTCCCCAGCCTGCAAAACTTTGTTTTGGTTCCACTGTGAAGCAAAGCATCAAGATCTTTTTATAGCCAGCATTCTGGTTTTCAGAGAGATCCAACCATACCTTTGTCCTGATCTCAGTATACTCCGAGGTGACAGGATGTCAGCAGGTGCTAAAAATACTGTGGTATGGAAAGCCCTGAGAAAATGCCATCAGCTTTGTTACATGTCCATGAAGTCTGAATTCTGGTCGGTGGAGGGAAGGTAAATGGATACTTTGATTTTCATTTTGACACTTTAATACCGTGATGATTCGTATCTGTTAGGGCTGCTCCCGCTAGAGCTGATTTGAATTCTAAACAGTGTTAGATACTTATTTTTGTAGAGCTGTGCCATTCATCTTCAATATAATCATGTCATTTGCTCTATTAATGCCAGCTGCTACATTTGGCACGGGTCACCTGGGCTGTTTGGAACACTATATTAGTTTTTCCTTGAACTTAATTAGCTTATTCTAAAAATCCATAGAAGTCAGAGCACTCCACCTCCACAGTCAGGGAAGGTTTCTTTTTGTCCACATTCCTGAATGCCGCCTTCGTCTGAAAGAGATAAAATATCCAGTGGGAGATGGACTTTCATTTTGCTGGGACTTTATTTATTTGTTTGTTTTCTCCAGAGTTGTCCTTGGCAATCCCAGGTAACACTCTGCAGAGGGAGTTATGCACAGTGCGGAGGATTTATCTCACCTAACATCTGCCTCAGAACGCTGGATCTAATTGGCTAGTGGGGGCTTGGAAGCTAAATTTATGTCTTACATGTATGCAGTAAGTGTAAATCATAGCTCATCTCAACAGCACAGTCTTTTTAATCCTCCTCTCTGTGAGGGTTTGGTGTGTGGCTGGTATCACAGTTCTTGATCTCAGAGCCTTCTCATGACAGTCCCCTTTTGCAAAACAAAACAGCTGCTGCCTTCAAGAGGCTGTTTTTCCACTGGTTGGTGCTTGCCACTTCTCTGTCTTCCATGTGTCATCTTCTAGGCCGGGTTTTTTCTGCTGAGGTAAGAGTTGGAAAAGTTCTGTGTTTCCATTCTCTGGCAAACTTGGGGTAACACCCCTTGCCCCACTCCTGGTCTGGTAGAAAGTGGAGGAAGATTTGGAATTGCGTGGAGGTTTGTTCAGGTTAGGGCTAGTTCACTCTAAGAGAGAAAACTGGAACAGGAGGGATGGCCTCAGCAAACCTAACAGCTGAAACACGGCGTGGAACAACTGTGGTTTTTCCTGAGCTGTGGTTTTATACTTTTTTCAAGTCACAGACAGTGGCGTGGGTCCTGTCTCCTTCCAGCCCACTCTCCAGTTACTTTTTCTTAAACCATTGGAGAATGCATTAGCTGCTGCCTGAAACAAATTCAACTAGAAAACTCAGATAAAACACCACTTTTATAACCACTAATTGTAATAGGAGGCTGTACCTTAAATACTGAAAGAGCTTTTCCCTAGCCAAAGCATTTCCAGGAGGTACAGTGAGTGCAGGCCCCTGGCAAGCGTATTCAGACAGGATTACCACTCTGCTGTGAAAGCAGAGCCCCTGATCACAGAAAACCCGATTTTCCCCTTGTAAAACTGTTATGTGTTTATTAAGGCTAGACAGTGATGTTAAGGCAGTTCTGACTAACGAGCACGTTACTGAAGGTGATAACATAATTAGACCGCGGCTTGTCAGAGGCTGAATCAGCAGCTAAAGGGAGGAAGGTTTCGTTTCCCCATCTGGATCATAAAGCGAATTTGAGATCCTGCTGCTTTTTCCGATGAATCAAATCCACTGCAGCACGTCCCTGATGCGCAGCGGCTTAGCAGAGTGCTTCAGCAGTAGCGTTCAGGGTGTCCTGTGAGAGCTCTCCCAGGGAACATCGCTCTAGCTCACAGCCCATCCCACTGGACGTTTTCTAAATGGTCAGACTTCCACAAAAGATTGAACAGCGTGTTCGTAGTCTCTAAAGATCCAGTTTGATCAGCAGTGGTTCACCAGTTCAGGTCCAATCTCCATGGAGATTAACTTGGAATTGGTTTGTAGTCCCAGGAAAACAGCACAGCTTGGTGCACTCTATATGAGTGATCAGTTGATGTGGCTACGTCAAAGGTACAAATCCTCCTGAACAGGTTAATCCCCCTCCCGTGTCATTTGGGATGTTAACAGCTGTCTTCCCTCTAATGCTCTGCTGCAAGCAGATCCATCGCCAGAGGTCCGAGCTAATTAGCAAAGGGTATTGTGTGGGTATGTGCATTATCTTAGCTTGCTGTTGGACCTCCTCAGAGTTCTCAACGCTGATGTCAAAAGGGGGCTTTCTTTTAGACTAACCTCTAGGAACCACT
The DNA here is from genome assembly GCF_000710305.1 of Buceros rhinoceros silvestris. Classification (NCBI taxonomy): domain Eukaryota; kingdom Metazoa; phylum Chordata; class Aves; order Bucerotiformes; family Bucerotidae; genus Buceros; species Buceros rhinoceros. Next base: position 81,008 of record NW_010420269.1, read on the forward strand.
TCTCCTCCTGTTCATCCTGCGTTGCGCTGCCCGTAATCCCAATCCCTTAGCAAGTAATTAATGGGAGGTTGTGTCACCAAACCCCCTGCCTGTCACTGTTGCAACTGATTGTTAATTTAAAGCATGTTTTGTTCCTCGAATGATCTCTTTTGAAGAGGATCTCTCTACCAGAGTTATGTACTGCTTTGTTTTCAAAGTAATCATCTACAGTCCAAATTTCCTTTGGGAGGGGAAAAAACAAACAAACAAAAATGAAAAGCCAAAACAAAGAGCTGGAGCCAGACCCTTTGAAATTAATGAGTTAAAGACTTCAGAGGTTTGTATTGTTAACCGATGTCGAGGCACTAAGCCGCCTCCCATACTTTAGTTCCCCACCCCCCTCCGTTAGTTACAGCTTCTTTTTTCCTCCTAGGATCAGCTTTTACAAGTCTGATTTTTTCGTCTTCATCAGGACTAATATGTTAAAGTTATTAAGCCAGCAAGGACCAAATAGGTTTGTAGGCATTTTTTGCTCCCAGTCCTGTATCACAGAAAGGCAGTGAGCATGAGATCTTGCCCTTTTAAGGAAAGAG
>NW_010420269.1:81654-108531 GCF_000710305.1 Buceros rhinoceros silvestris
GAAAGATTGATCTCTTTTCCAGTTGTAACAAATTTCAGACACGTTTGTACAGAAAATATCACGTTTCTGTGCTGTAGGTAGATGGCTCCAGCATTATTCCTGTGATTCTTTGTGTGTGTCTGTAGCAGCCCTTTAACAAGAGTAGCGAGCCAGCTCTGAAATACTATAGTGCTCAGGGCCAGCCTTTTATGTTTGTTTACTCGTTTTTATGAGCCTTCCTCAGTTATTTGTTCCACAGGGCTGAAGCATGCCAGAAGACAGCTCAAGAAATTCATCGGACTGTTAAAGAGAGGTCTACTCTGCTGACCTTGCAGTGCCAGGGTACTAGAGCTTTCTTCTGGAACGTAAAATCTGTATTCTTTCGCCCCATGGCTGGTTGAAGACAGGAGATCGCAGCTGCTGTGTATACCAGCCTCTCTCCATTGATTTCAGTATGTCTCCCCTAGCACAGAGCTGTTCCAGAGAGCACAATTATCCTGTCTTGTGCACTGCTCAGGATAGGAGAAGTGAGGCAAGATGAGCAGCTGAAAGGGACAGCTAGTTCTGGCGTGTTGGGCAGAAGGACTATCATGTCACTCTACCCATCACTGCAGTAGGGACAGGGTAAGAAGACACAGGCAGAGAAGTGGACAAGCTGAGGCAGCTTTCGTGGTGTGTGTCTCAGTCAGTGCTATGTGCTGTGGACAGTTACATGAAAGATTGCTTCCAGTTTCCCAGTTGAGTGTTTCTTGTGGGAGATGAGCTTTGCACAGATCTCATCGCACCAGGTGCTGAATACTGTGCAGGTGAGCAAGACACGGGCTGTAACAATAGCTACACAAAAGAAATTTGATTTATGGCTTAAAGATTTTTCAAGTGTCTAGACAGGTGCAACCTGATCGAGCTGAAATAACCCTAGATTTGAGCCCACTTGTAGAGATGTTTAATTAGAAATATATCCAAAAATAACTCCTATCTGTGAACATGTACCGGGTGAAGTGAGTGCTGACTCTTCAAACAGTCTTTTGCGAATTTAAAAGCTAAGCAAAAAGGATGCAGTTAAGGTATTTATCCTTTGGGTCTAGAACCTTCTTTTTATATGTGTGTGTATCGTTCCATGAACAAAGGGGTTGAATCATCCAGATGCCACAGTACTAGCAGTAATTAGTACTTGGAGGGTAAGCATGGTTTGTCCTCTCATAAATTGATTTAATTTTCATACCCTGATAGCCTGGAGTGGCTCACTTCAGCAACCTTGCAGAATTTGCTATGGTTTTGATTTATTCTACAACGTCCTTATACACTTCTAATCCTTACAGCTTTTACACATATGGAATTAGTTACAGATTTAATGCCCCATTGATATCAGTGAAAATAATTAATTTTCTGACATCTTTAAAAGAGAGGGGATCAGACTTTCAGGTATTTTCCCACTGCTAATTCTCATTTAAGTATCATTTCTACTACAAAGGTAAATCTTTCGAGCTTAAAATATGACTGAAAAGTAGCAGGTGATAAATATGTGTACCACAGGTGTAGTGAAAGTCTCTACAAGTGAAGGGTGAGAGAATAGTTTTACACTGCTTTACAAGGCCTCATTAACAAATCTTCCTTTGAAAAATCTTTTTTTGTTGAGTGGGTTGTATGTTGGATCCGTAGCTATAACAAAGAAAATTCCTGCAAAAAATATTTCAAACATTTTTGGAAGATTTGTTGGTTTAGTCTTCTAGTACTTTTTTTAATACCATGGTATTTGTAATGGCATACGACTGCATAAACATAATAAATTCTATTTTTACAGGGTATTATTTTAAAAAAAGAGCTCTCTTCTGGAATGAAAAAATACTTTTTAATAGGGAAAAAGGTCATGGCTCCTTTACTTTTAGATTAGAGTAGTATAGACAAGGTAGCATTGAAAAAGGCAAACGTGGTGCCTTTGAAATGAGAAAAGGAAGAAAATTAGGGGAATTTTAGAGTGGTCAGCTTAACGGCAACTTCTTGAAACACACCAAAACTAGTAACGGGAGTATCTTCAATCCAGCTTGGATTGAAGATTGTAAAATCCTTTTAGCAGGTGTCATGTCTTGTGCCTAAGAAGGAAGGAGCAGGTGACCTATGTCTTGCAACTGGTGAGTTCTTTGTGTCCAAAGCAAGCCAGAGCCCCAGTGCCCTGTGAGGCTGCTGTAGAATTGACGCAAAGTTGACTAGATAGCCGTCTGCTCTACATCGTAACTGATGGTTCACAGGCACAGTACTAATGGGGGTTTCATCACGTTCTGTCTGATTTTCAGGGCCACGAGTATTGACTTATGAAATTGGTAGATGGGTTGATCCTTTGAAGCAAGCGCTCCAGTACTCCACAACGTGCTTTGGAGGTCTTGATAGGCTCCAAAGTGATCCTCATAAAGGGTAGGCAGGTATGAGGAGGCAGGGACAGAAGTGTAGTGTGTCCTGCTTTTTGAAGTATTGTCATGACTGAAGTGGCCTATAGAAATCTCTGTACTTCTATGTCCCTGCGTGCTTACATTCAGTCAGACCGACAAACTGAGAGATGAGACCTTCAGAGTCATCTGGAGACGGCTAAAACGGAGAAATCCGTTCCTGTTTCTAAAAAGTCCCAGTGCAGGCAGCAGCAGTGAGCACTGAGCAGGCTGTGTTTTCCTCGAGCAGTTCTGTGCGTCAATACAGGGAAGTGCATTTCCTTTTAAATAAAGACAGGGGAGACTCTGCTTATACGCTGAAATTTGGTACAATGCAGGTTTTTTTTGAGTTTTCTTGCTTTCGATCTGGAATGTCGGATATTCTCTCCTGCTAGTTCCCAGATAGCCCACAGGCAGTAAAAGTGGCCAACGTGCAAGAAACCAGTCTCTAATTAAAAGCTGTTCCTGCTCGATTTCCTCTGCAGATTTCAGTACGAAAAATGTTAAGAATAAACTTTTGAGCAAGTCTGCTTTTTTTATGGGTTTTTTTTCATCTCTAAAGGTACAAAAGTCTTAATTTGTCACTGACAGTAGTAGTAGAAACAGCTGTTTTTAATTGAAGAAAATTTCTCCCTACATCCGTGCACCTCTGAAACTTGGTAGGTTTAGAGCTGGACCAGGCTGTGAACTTGGCATCTGGTCCATGTCAGTAGAAGAAACCAATCTTTTAAAAAAGGAAAAAAAATCAAAAGCTGATTTAGAAATGATGTGTATATTAAAACTAGTTTCGTTCGTCCTCTTTGAAGGTTATGATGTTCCTCCTGATTCCAAGAGTGTAAGAGTGTGCAACTGGCTCTCTGAGGAGTCGAGTTACCCTAAGCGGTACCTGTTTCATAAAGGCAGCTAGTTTTGTTGTAAAGAATACAGGGAAATGGCCATGCATCATGCCCTGCAAAGATCTCCAGGACCGCAGGCTGATTTTAATGGTTTGCATTCTCTTGGCAGCTGCTGGTACCTGATGCTCTGGAAGCATTTCAGGTACTGCAGACGGGGGCCTTGCAGTAGAGAGCAGAGAGGCAGCGGAGATTGGCCAGTGTTTATTGGCCTTGATGGGGTAGCGTTGCTCATTAAGACATGATGGAAGGCTGGGACAAGCTATAAAGGTCAAATCCTACACATTATATATATATAGATATGTGTGTATGTGTCTTTTTTTCCCCTTCTGGAATAATAAGAAGCTGTCCTTTCAAATTCTGGCTGCTCACGAGAACGCTGGGTAGGCATATGCAACCGGTAGGACTTAATCCCTGCTGTTATCATATGTACTTATTTGTTAACAACTTCTTTAAAAAGGCATGGTTTAAAAAGCTGTAGAGGTGGTAGGTGGGAGGTTACCAACTTTCCTTTGCTAAGGTGAGCTGGATTTCCACAGGCTAAATATTATTATGCTTAGTGCATACCAAGTACAGCAGCGCCCAGCTAGGGGCAAATGTAGGCTGTCAGAAAGGTGGGAAAAGGGAGACAGGCTGTAAGAACGACCATTTCTGTGAGCCTTTGCATGCAGATGGAGTAAAATTGAGAAGCTCATCCACATACGAGCAGCTAGAAGCAAACCCAACATAAACTCCCTTGCACAGCAAATCAATAAACTCGTACGTCTTCATTAGCAAGGTAGCATTTTGTGTTACGGATATTGAAGATCTACTTTTTGTGTTGTCATGGCAGTTGTTGTTGATGAACAAAAGCCCGTGGGCTGAAATTCTTTTCTTTTAAAAAGTATAATCTTGATTGGATGGTTTTATTTTTCTTGCATTGCTTCTAGGCACATCTCCTACTAAGCCGTAAAATACGGAGCGTGTATCATTTCACAAGCCTCAGTTGTGACTCATACTGGACACTGCACGTACGAGACAGTAGCAGAGCGACGAAGCTATATTGGGGTATGTGGACCACTTAGGGTTATTTTAAGAAAGGATTTTGATTTGTGTCATTCATAGTTTAAATATGACTTGTTCAATAACATGTTCAGTCGTAATTAGATAATTTAATGTCTACTGACAGGTCTTTTGTGCCTGAGACCCAATTTTAGCTCTGCATACCAAGGAGCTTGCCAAGGAAAAGTAACCTCTTTTACTCAGTAAGGAAGGATAATGGATAACTTCTGGAATTAAGTGAAAAATTGAATCCAGCTTCCTGTGTGCACTTTAGGTCCCACACTGGGATTACGGAACTCACTCTGAACCTCCTGGCTGCTGACAATAAAGATTTTATGTGTGTCATGGTGAATTTTCAAAAAAAAGTTCTCAAATCAAAAAGGTCATTTTTACATTGAGTCCAGGCTGTTTGCTTAGGAATTTAAGTGCTTTGCACTGGCTTGTCTTCTTGGTATGACTCAGTTAGTGTAGCCACTTTGGAGAAAACTGGTGATACACCAGTTTAAGCAAAGGGGAGAAAGAAAATAAGGTCATGTGCCAACAGAATTTCAAAGCCTACTTTCCATCATTAAGAATTTATCCACTGCAGAGCTCTTATTGGCCAAGTGCTTGCTTGCCAATGAGCTCACTATAAGAGGAATTTTATAAGCACGGGAATTATGTCATTTCATTACATTAGTCTATATTCATCTCAGTCCATATATCTATGTATATATAAGCCATATGTAATTGGTATCATTACCCATGAAGGCGCTTCTGCCCTTGGTGTGAGACAGCAAATAAAAGGAAAGATGCTTTTTCATGTATTGTACATTTTAAAATATTTATACGCTCTCTTCTGTGGCTCATAACCTATTGCATTATAGGTCATCTTTTCTGTAGAGCGTTTCATTCTAAGAACCGCTTGACTGTGCCATGTCGTTGCTGGGAGCAGACGCAGGAGACCCCTACAGAAAGGAAATGCCATTCTTTCTAATCTGTGCATATAAATGGATCATGCAAGACTTAAGACCTGTATGAATATCTGCTTCGAGAAATTTTAAAAGTCTATATTAAAAGCTGCTTCATTTTAGCGCAGCGTGCTCCCACAGAGATGTTCTGCAAGGCTCCATTAATCAAGAAAAGCTTCATTAATCAGGATATAGTCTGAATTTTTGAAAACAGATTTAAATTAAATATTCAGTCCTGCCAGACTGTGTTTTCTAATGTATTTAGCTAGAACTGTGTGAAACTCTCAGTCAAGATCAGCTGATCTTAATGCAGACCTCAAAATGGGGTGTCTTTAACTTTGAAATTTAGGTTCCTTTTGGCAAGAGACAGATTGTCAATCTTGCTATTTGTAAGGGATTTATATATTTTATATAAAACTCTTGTGTGTACTGATGGGAGAATATTGCCTTTGAAATTGCACTGTGTGAATTCCGCAAGAAAATAACCAGGAAGCCCTGTGATGAGATATTGTAACCAGACCCTCACTGAACCACCCATTTGTCTTTTAACTTGGTCGTGGGAACAGTAATTTACTGATCTAATTCAATGCATTTGCTGCCTTTACAGATCAATCGTGCTCCAAGCAAAGTCAATAACAAAATTTTATTGATTTTACTGGGACCAGATCGGCCCCATTACACGAGCGAGACCTTATACCAGCATATTTTTTTGTGTAATTGCAGAAATATTAACCAGCATTTTTGTCCAATGCAGATCCTGACGCGCTTTGTGAAAGAGAATTCAGAAGGCAGCTGAATTCTGCAAACATACAGCCAGGATGTCCAGAACCACAGTGCACAGGAGGGCTCCACTGTGAACATGTGGCGTGGAGAGGTAGATTACCAAATCTGTTATTAATATGCTTGATAATTTTTACTTTCAGCTATATAAATCACTGATTTTTCTTTCTCAGGTGTAGAGAAGGGCTTTAAGATAAGTTGTATTGTAAAACAGCAAGGGGAGGAAGGAAGGCTAATTTAGCACAGGAACGATCACCCTTTTTGCCAGGAAGTAGAGAGTCTCTCACAGTCTGTGCTGTTGAATGTCCTGTCCAGTAAACACGATGAGGAAATGGACTGAGACTTTGCTCATGGTGTTGATTCTTCCCGTATTCTGCCTCGAGATCGGTTGTCGTATTTGGCAGCTAGCACAGAACTGCTCTAAACCCCATCAGTTATGCCTATGAAAGCATCCACAGTAGTACATACAGTAATTCAGGAGCGTTCCATCTTTAGGGCTATTAAAAACCCCCACCTCCCCCACCTGTTGGTGACATTTGTGAATAGATAGTGTTCTGTGGGGTTTGGTATGGAGCACATTCATAGCTTCACCTTGTCCCCATTTTTTTGGGGGTATGTGTGTGTGTGCAGGTAAACTGCGATTGAAATTACCCTTTATTTTATAGAATTAGTTGAACTCGGTAAAATACATCTTCTAAATAATATTTTAAATATAAAGGCCTTGCTGATGTGTGGCTAAATAGTGTAAGAACTAATTTATTAAGAACAGAAGCAGTAATTTCTTTACTAGAGAATCCTACAGCTTTATCACGTTGTGCTGCATTAAAGTAATGATGCATCAAGCTCCCTGTTAGTTAGAGAGCAAGAAACCCTTAGGGCAACTGAAATGAAACCACTTCATTCACTGCAGAATACCTAGCAAAAAAATACAAGGCCAGGCAAGAAGAATGTTGCTGTGCTGGAGGTCTGTAACCAGCCTCCAGGAGCCTGAGTCCTGGTCGCACAAGTGCGGTTGTTACCGAGAGCTCTTCCTTGTAGCGAAAAGACCTTCTGTCTAGTTAAGAATACGGGCTGTATAATGGATAGGTATAATAATAATAGGGGTATAATGGATTGGTAAATTCATATTTGAAGTGTCTGCTCAAGAGAGCTTTATTAATGCATTTCAGCGTGGGATATTGAAATCATTCCTAAACTCCTCATTAACCTTCGGTGTGCAAAACCCTCGTTTCATAATCAGAATATAAAGAAGTTGTTTAATAAATAAGTTGATTTATAGTAAATAAATAAATCCATGTCAGAAGGTGTGTTCTGGAAAGCTTTCTGTGCGTTGAAACATGCACAGGTAGGTTTAACCAAACCAGCAAAGAACCTGGATATCAAAGGTTGTTGAAAAATCATTGTTGAAAGGACCTGTGAAACTTCTTTACATCGGCTTGTATTTACTTCCACACTGTCTGGCTTCCCAAAGAAGTGGAGGTAAGTTTTCACAAGCCAGACAATTGCTATAAAGATTAAATTTATTTTGTTTGCTGTAAATAAATAAGTAGCCTTATCTGTGAATCATAGATCAAGCTACAGTGAAATTAGATCATTGCTGTTACTCTCTCAGGTTTCATTCCTAAACCATCACACAAATGTGTGTGCTGTGGAATTTCCAGTACACCAGATTTTTAAAGAACAAAGATTTGTGCTGCTAATTGATTACATGAGTCACTCTATGTGTGGCGGTGGGCAGGAGGCAGGAACAGGACGTTTTATGAGGAAACACAACACGAGAATGGAGGCATTTTCTACCCTCAAATCATAGAGCAGGGACGTTTTATGAGGAAACACAACACGAGAACGGAGGCATTTTCTACCCTCAAATCATAGAGCAAGACACGGGCAATAAGTAAACAGTGTATGAAAGAAAATAAGTGTGAGGACTCTGCTACTACGCATCCTACACAGGTCAAAACTGTTCTCAGGTCTTTTTTGTGGGTTTCCTAGGTACGTGGATACTTTGCATGAGATGGCGTTGCTGGTAATTTGTCTTTTCGTGAAGCCATTATTTGTCGCCTGCATATCCTGCGAGGTATCTCTGTAGTATCCTTCGCTGCAGGTAAAGTTGTTTCCGTAGGCCAGGGTTTGTAGAACTATCCATGTTCTGTACAGATATGGTATAGAACAGCTCTATATATGTAGAATGAGTAGGGCTGTGCAAGAAAAACTACGATTTCAATTATTTTCGCTTGCCTTATTGCTTCAGGTTCTGGAGACAGAGGAGCTGACTGACTATTGAAAACTACTCAAGAGTGGTAGATTGAAGTGGCAATTACTCTTACACCCTTGACTGGATTTCTCTCTCCTGCTCCTTTATAGCAACTATTATGTTTCATTCATTGTTGATTTACAGCGTGAAAATTCACGTCAAGAGACGTATTGTGATTTTGGAAGCGCAGCGTTTCTGTGCTGACATGTCAGTTATTTTAATGTTACATATTGAATTAAATTATTATTATCAGTATTACTGTCTTACGCTTCTATCAGAGGCAACATTAATTCTCCTGTTAATGTACATATTAATAAGTACACCTGAAATATCCTGTCAGATGTTGCCTAAGGTTATTTATCCCTTAAATCCCATGGCTTGAAGTTTGTGGAATTGTTCTCTCTCAGCAACAAGTTGCAAACTTTGTCAATAGAAGCAGGACCTAGCTGGTATAATATTCTCCTTCGTGGGGTCCTGAGTTTAGATTAAAAATACCCCTAAAACGGGCAGGAGGAAGCCTCTGAGTAACAGCGTGCTGGGACAGCATGTCTCAATTCCTCAGTCCTCTCTTAACGAGAGCTTCAGAGCCAGGCGTGAGCTGCAGGGAGGAAAGTCGGGGCCAGAAAGGCTCTGAAGGCAGGTGCTTGTTTGATTACTGTTATTTTCCCCAGGATCCGTGCTTTAAATCCCACAACAGTAACAGATGTGTTGCCATCTTTAAATTTTACAGCTTTGTTGGCGATTTCGCTTTGTTCAAATGGTAATACTTTGAAATACCTCGTACAAGTGCGTGTGGCATAACTATTGCTAGGAAGACGTAAAGGGGGTTTAAAGAATTCTGTTCTTGGCCATTTCCTACAGGGAGCCTTTCAAATTCACTTTACTGACTCCAAACCATTTCAATTTCTACTTGTATAATTTTACAAGAAATATGACAAATGTAACTGCTTTCCCCATGGTTTATGTCCCTAATGAGGAGCAAAAGGTCAGGAACTTTGGGATGGAGGGGGAAGCCAATTACTCTTGTTACCGTGCTGTGGAGCATGGTTTGCAACATGCACTCATTCTCTACCAGCAGGATTACAGGACAGTTAATTTCCTTAGAAAGTTTATGAGGCTTACAGAATTGTTTATTGGTTTGGTTTTTTTTTTTTCCTTAACATTTGTGGCTCTTGCTTGAAAGAGCCACCACAATATTCCCTCTGTATAAGTGCAAAGCATAGAGCTTAAAAAAAAGAATATTTAGAACTTGGGGGTTGGATTGTTTTTAGGGTCATTGGTGCTTTAGGCTGCAGATGGATGTCTGAGATGTTTTCAAAAGCGCTTATCCGCCTGCCTCGTCGGCAGAGTTGGTCTGCCTGGTCTGTGAGGTGTTTGGTAGAATCCTCATTGCCTATCTGCTTGTTAGGCACCTTCGTTAAAAATGTGGTTCTCAGTGGCATTAAGGGCTATGAAGAAGGCAGTCACTGGAAAATACGAGCAGGTCAGAAAGAGAAACAGGTCAGTGCCATTAGCCAACCCGGTAAATTCTTCTTGTGTTTGTTTGGTTTTGCAAAGCTTGTAGGCTGGATGCGGAGAGAATCATAGAATGGTTTGGGGTGGAAGGGGCCTTTACAGATCACCTAGTGCAACCCCCTTGCCATGGGCAGAGACATCTTTAACTAGATCAGGGTGCTCAAAGCCTGTGATGGAAGAAAAAAGAGGGTAGGAGCTTTCTTTTTCCATGCAATAATCGGTTGAATTTTCCCAGTGCAAGGAGAAAAGTGAGGAGGCAGGAATTGCCTTGGAAAATACCAGCCTTACCTTCTGTTTAAGGCTGTCACTGAGACACTGGGCAAGTCTGTGCAGTAGGCAAAGATCACTTAAGCTGGTTCAGTTTGAGAACTGGAAATACTGGAGCATATGGGGCCGGGTAATCAATCTTTCTGGCCAAACAGCCATGCTGCAAAATGTCCTAATGGCTGTAAGTCCTCAGACACACCCCATGGTGCTTCATGGCACCAAGGGGGAGATGGGAACAAGGACCGCTTTTCAGGCCAAGGAGAGCACTGCTGCCCCTCGGGTCCCACCGCTGCAGGGCAGGCCATGCCTGAGCTGGGTTGTTGCTCCTCACAGTGGGGATTCAGGATACCTCCGCTGTTCACGTGCCACATCGTCCAGATGGAAGTCATGCTTCAGCTCCCAGTGAGCTACGGTCATGGGCTTCCTTAACATGCTCCATTGCATGCATTAAAAATGCCCTTATAGCCTGGGAGTCCGAGACCAACTTAAGAGTGTTCTAAAGGTCATTTAGGATCAAATGTAATAAAGGATTTTAGCCACATAGTGAGCAGCCCTGAATAGAACCTATAACCTTCTGCTGGGGTCCCTCTCCATGGGCCGTGGTGGAGATGGAGGAGGGAGAGATTTCAGACACTTCAGTCTTTCTTCCCAAAACAGCTAAAGAGCGCAGAGATCTGTCTGAGCTCTGCAGCCTTGTACTCTGTAGAGCCTGCACAGGGATTTCCATTCTCCTTTGAACTGAGTGAACGTAGTGACTCCTGTTTAGCTTTAATTTTCTTTAAAGGTGAAGTCTTGGCATGGTTGAAGAGCAGAGCCACAAATGCACCCACATGCTACCCACGAGAGCTCAGCACTGTTCTTTTGGTTCCATGTATCTTGCCTTGTTTTGTGGCACGCCTGTGGTACAGGTTCCTGCAGGAGGTGGGGTGTGCTCCCAGCTTCAGGGTCGTTCAGTGTCGTCACCAGAGCGTTCTAGTGAGGGGAAGAGTTGGGAATCAAGCCCACAGCTCTCCTCAGACAAGGTTCCCTTTTCTGGACTGAGTCCTCTTACCTGCTCGCTCACAGTATAAAATCTGGAGTCCAAATAGTGTGCTAGGGTGAAAACACCTGATAGAGCGAGGCGCTCTGTGAGTAGATGCAGAAGACCAAAGATACTGGATTCTGGTTGGCTTCAGGGTACTGAGGAATTCAGCATAACTGTAAAAGACAACGTACTGTGCAAGGGAAAAGGTTAAGGCCTGGAAGGATGGATGATCTTTGAATTAAATCCCGCTGCCAATGAAACCACTTAGAAGAGGTTTCTGATACGCCCTACAAAACTGCTTATCAAAGTAATTTATTTCCAGTAGTTATTTAACAGTGATGCAGGACATTTTTTTTTGCTCTACTTTTTCGTTGTGCATACTCATTTTCATGCATATTTGTAGACACTAGCTTTTCCATCTCCTCATTTGATACCCTCTCACATAACCTGGTATGCCAGGTGGCAAGTAAAAACGCATGGTCCCAGCAGACTGGAACAGAGCTGCTTAATGCGCTAATAACTCTTCTCTTCCATTGCTGAGTTCCCTTCCTCCTACCACGTGTTGTGGCCAAAGTCCATGGCTTGTTTGAAAATTAATACACTTAGATGTCAAAGCCATCTGAGGATTTACAGTCCCTCTGTCTTTTAGATTTAGGGTTTTTTTTCCTCTCACTTGGGTGCCTCTGTGCCTGACCAAAATAGTACCAGTAGTCCTAGAAACAGAAATTGGTGGTCCAGCTTTTAATATGCCTGTTGCTTTACGTGCTTCCAATTTGAAAATTGTGATTAATACAGATCTCTCCTAAATCTCATCTTTTGCACTCACCTAACCTTTTCCTAACTTTAACAAAACCCAGAATAATTTAAAGCGTTTGAAAACAAGCATTTAGAGAAATCACTAGGTGAAGGGGGCTGTTGAAGCACCATACCAACCAAGTCAGGCAAAGAAGAGGGGTTTCTTCTGGCGATAGCCTGGTACTTTGGGTAGAAATTTAGTCTGCGGGGGAGGCTATCACATGAGGTGCATGCTGGGCTAGAATTAAGCAAACTTCGAGCCATGATTCACTGGTAGAACAGAAAATTGTATCGTTTAAGATCTAGAGTTTATATATAAAGAATGAAGTAAGCTCTCGCTGATTAAATATGGTGCAGGTATCGCTCTGTGATGTGACTGATCTCAGTCATCAACGAACCTAATCCCTGGGATCCAAACCCTTTGCTGATTTACTCTGGTGTGAATGAGCAGCAGGTCCAGGGCGGCTCCACTTACATGTCAGCATAATGGAGAGCAGAAACGTCGGTAGTGGCAGCACAACGTGGCGGGTTTTTGACTGCCACTTGACTCCAAACGCTGTTTCACTTGACCTTCAGGCAGCACAGCCCCTTCCTCACAGGGTTTGCATGGCTCTTACTGAGTTACAGAATTTTCTTTTTGTGTTTGATTGTAGAGATATTATACTAAAAAGAGTAGGAGAGATAAGTGGACTCATAAATGGTGGCTGATTACATGAGTGGAGTTTAACTGTCAGAGTCTAAGTGGAGCAGCGGAGAGACTGGAACGGCTTTGGTTGGGTGGTTTTTTTTTGGTTTTACTGCCAGCCTGACAGATCAAAGTTTTCCTGTGAATGGGGGTGGGGAGAGAGATGGGGCTTAGGAGGCTGCCTTGTTTATTAGACACAGACCACCATCAAACAAACAAATAAATACCAAACTCCTGGCAATTGTTTCTGAACATTTTGGGTTTGTGGGTTTTTTGAGGTTTTTGGTTGTTGGTGGGTTTTTTTTTTTATCTCTAGGCACATAGGAGTATAATTCTGCTTTTGGTTTTCTGCAGCCAAAGGTTTGGAGTGGAACTGCAGTGGCTTTTTTGTGCATCGGATGAATTCCAGCTTTCCTTTGCAAAACATGCCTAATGAGACCCTTGAGTGGGAATGCTGTGAGATGGGAAAGATACCGTTCCCCTCAGCCACAGTCTCCAGCCTAGATACTGTCCACAGCAGCGATTATGCACCTCAGACCCAACAGGAAAGTCTTGTTTTACCCTCCCTTTCGGTCCATTGGCAGAGATCTCGCCTGTGATAACACTGCCTATGGTCTGTCCTCCTTTCCTCACCTACAGCAGCAAGGATTTTTGACTTTTCTGGTTTGGAAATACATGTTTATATCGATAGGCATAACAACCACAAATACAGTGTTTCCAAAATCCCTCACAAACACGGGATTACACTGGGAGTGTTATGTTTGCAGCATTTCTTGCTGTGTGGTTTACACAGCCTGTGTCACAGAGCTGTGCCTAGGAACGCCATCCGTTCTGTAGACGATCTGTCATGCAGCAGCGTACCCGGTGATAACAATGGCCACCTACTCTTGTGCTCTTTTACAGCTGCAGCAGCCTGTAAGAGCATCCTGGAGTGCCTGGCAAATTGACTTATAAAATATGAAGGAGTTCAGCGTGCTGCTATTCTTCACAGAGCGCGCTCGGCATCACGCTTTGGGTGTCTCATTCTAGCAACAGAGGCAGTAAAAAGAAGAGACGATGGAGTCCAACAGTCTCTAAATCTGTTTTGTGACATAACAAAAATGGGAAATGATGCCGTATGAACCTGAGTCATTCTCAGGACAGTCTCTGGATTGAGATTCTTCAATGGCATGATCCAGTGTTCTGCTGTCGGAATTCAGACGAGCCACGGCGAGCTCTCTGGGTAGTGCTGGTGGCTGATGAATTCCCAGAGCTCCTGGCTCATGTTGTCGAGGGGCTGGATGTAATGATGAATGCCTTTGTTCCTTCCAAAATCCAGCCTTGTTTCATGAAAAGAAAAAGAGAAAAGGCTACTTCTGGAAAAGGTGGTTCATATCTGCTGTCACATTTAGAAATAATGCATCTTGCCAGAGTCCAGACAAGGAATCAAACCTGGTTTGGTTTGAACTCCCCTTTTTTTTTTTTTTTTTTTCAAGCCGGCCATCCCAGCCTTTCAGCATCTTGACCAGTGGTCAATCACCTTTAACGGGCTGGTTCACCCATGCCTCAGAAGTGGTTTTGCCAGTGCTCAGGGACAGAGAGGGTGTCTCAGCAATCCAGCTGGATAAGCGGTTACATCGCTTCTGTTGCTAGCGTGCTGCAGAATGGTATAAAGTCCATTGGAGACTCTTTCTATTTGGTTTCAGGTTTTCTGAGTAACCATCTGCCCTCACCCTCTGTTCTCTGAGCCTTTTGCCAGCTCTCTTCTGGTGGAGAAGCAGCAATACAGTTCAAATTTTGTCTTGTTGGAGTCCATAAGTCAGCGGCACGTACACTGCCTCCTGTAACTCCAAGCCTACTGCTTGCGTTTGCATCTGTTAGAAAACGAGTACGTGAAGTTCACTAATCGGTAAGTCCCCACATGGCTTCTCTTTACGCTCCTCCTATTAAATAGCTTTCCCCCATTTCTTAAAGTAAGTGTTTCATATCTGGACAGTAGCTTGAGCTGGCCATGCTGCTCTAATGGTCATCTTAAAAGAACAGGTTTTTTATGAGAGCTCATACAGCTAATAGCAAACCTCATCTGCTTGGGGAACTGCCTAGGACGTTTCATCAGCATTGTTACACTCCTTTCCTAGAAGCATCATGCCAAGTTTGTCTTGTCTTTTGTGGGCTTGGCTTCTAAATACCTTGTCAGCTCCCATGCTGTTAATTGCAAGTTTAGCATCTTAGTTGGAAAGGAAGTAGAACTAATTGAGGCGAAGAGGTGGGCACGGAAATGGAGAAACACAATTGAAGTGGACACAGTGGGTGGCCAAACCTCCACAGGTGCAGGATGTGTTACCCCAGGAAGCAGCGCTGTGTTACAAGCTGTGCAGTATAATGTGCTTCTTTCTGCTTTGACAACCTGTGCCTTCAGCCCCAGGCTCAGTAAAGCACCTAGACCTGTATTCCACTCCAGTGGTGTCTTGCTGCTCAGTTATACGGGATCCGTTTGATATTTGATCTTTTTCTTTTTCCTGCAGGAGCTGTTTTGAAAATAATTACTCAAAGTGAGCACGGATTTATTTTGGGGAGGTGTACAGTGATGTTTCTGCAGAGGGATAGGCACAGTGAATCGTCAGGGTGTTACAAA
Source organism: Buceros rhinoceros silvestris (assembly GCF_000710305.1). NCBI lineage: Eukaryota > Metazoa > Chordata > Aves > Bucerotiformes > Bucerotidae > Buceros > Buceros rhinoceros. The sequence continues at coordinate 96,872 of NW_010420269.1, forward strand.
AGTCGTGTTTGGAGTCATGTGTGGATGGATGGATGGATAGATGGCTGAGTGTTTTCCAAGAGCAACTTTGAGCTTTCCTCTTAAAAAAGAGAGAAATGCCAGGGAAATAAAACAGTTACAGGCTCAGGTTTCTTTTCTGACCTATCGTTATCAGGTATGAAGAATGCTACCTAACGAAGTGGGGTATCTGAGAAACAGGAGGTCTGGTGTGTGCATTTTGCTTCCCTTTTCTTGGTGCTGTTGTAGCTGTCACAAGTTCCAAAGGCGGCAGAGATGGTCATGTCTTCTGTGGCAAAAGTTGATGCTCTCCACAGGTGGAAGAGCCATCTGAAAGCCCAGGGTCTGGTGCTTCCACTCTCCAGGCAGGGGTGCTGAGGGCTGTGCTTCTTCCTCAGCCAGCACTGATTTCACCTGCTGCGGCTGTTGTGGTTTCATGGCCTTTGGTCTCTGTTTGCCAGCACTGATGCCCAGTTTTAAACTCTGGCACTAGATTGTGGAGCCTCTGCTGTTCTTTCAGTTTGTTTGTTCAGATTTCTGTGTTTTACGGCAGGTGAGGGCACAGAGTTGTCTGCACTAAGGGCCGAGAGACGGGGTCCAGATTCAGGGCTTATTTCCCCTGAAAAAGCCATTGGATACCTGTAATTGTAATGAGTGGTTAAAAAACAATGAGAAAAGAGATGCCTCTTCTCTCTAAAAGCAAATATGGATGACAAATATGGATGGTTTAATTCTATTTTTTTGTCCTCATCGAAACAACAAACACCAACAGTGAGTTTTCCTCCAGTTTTTGAGGGCTTTTTGCTTTTGCAATAGAAGACTAGGATTTCCCAAGAAACACATTTCTTGGAATGGTGTAAATGTGAGTTTTTAAGCGTGTTTTGCCTTACTGTGGCATTCAGTAATGAAAATATTGATCTTATTAACTGTTCTAATTAGAGCTGAACAAAATACCTCCAGCAACAGCTAGTGAATATGCAGTGGAATAACAATTCTGGCATTGCTCTGCCAGTGTTTACAGGAGAGGGGTATTGTCAGGGGTAAGTTTGCGATCAGGAACATGGTGAGAAGAGAGCATGGTAAATATTTGCACACTCTGAATTTTAAATCCGTATTTTGGTATTAAAAGTTCAATTGTAAAAATCAAATAATGTAATTTTTGTTTTTCAACTAATCTGCTTAATATGAGAAATAGAATTAAACAAGTTTTGCTACATAGGTTCAAATCAGAGTAATCCCCCATTACTGTAGCCTGTGAGGAGTGTATTTACAAACGGTCTAGCGGAGGTGCTAAGCCTTGGTAGTTTTGATCTAACAGAGGGGTGATACTTGTGAAGAATTACTTGGTCTCTTCTGACACTGTCTCTTGTGCTCAGCATGTGATGTTAAATATTGGGCATGCACTGGGTCTACAGGAGATACGCTTTAATACCGATTTAAGTGGTGTTTCTGTTACACAGGGAAAGATGATTCTGTAAAATGTTTTGTGGAAAGGCTGGAGGAGATTCAGTTTTGTAATAGAGTGAGATTGCGCTGAACTTTGAATTAATAAGTCATTTTTTCTTCTGAGTAACAGTTCTGCAATTCGCTTGTCTTTTAGGAGGTGGCAAAAAAGTGAGTGAAGAGGAATTCTTGACCAGTTGCTTTTAGTCACGTCCAGCAATGCAGTGAGCAAGATTTCACTCTGTTCTACCATCGTCTTCCACACTACGAGTCTGGTTCTGGCACGTCTCCTTGCAACAGGGCTGATAGTTACTACTGTTGGAACAAACCCTTTCACTACTAAATGTTGCAGCTGTTTTAAGCAGTGTACACCGTACTCATGTGATTAATTCATTAGTGTATTAATTAGTTATGTTTAGGTCTCATTATTTAGTTAATGTTTGTAAAGCGTTTTTCAAATCTACAGTGGGAAGTACATGTTGGGGATCTTCACTCATTCTGTGAATCCTTGAAAGTGGTTTTCTCGTTGCAGAAAAGAGTTGGGTTTAGATCTGCCTCTGACGTATGGGGCCAGGTTGAAAGATGAACCAAATTTATGGTGCTGTAGTGGCCAAAAGCAGGCAGAGCTCTATCCAGAGTCTAGCATGTGCTCTTTAAAATGAGGCATCTTGCCATGTTTTTGTTGGCGGAGCACTCACTGTTGGGTAACAAGAATGAAAGTTAATTAATAACATCAACTCTTGTATGGTTTTTGGTTTTGGTTTTTTTTCAGAAGGAATTAGCTAATATTTTTCTTTTTTTCTTTTTTCTTTTTTTTTTTTTTAATTTTAAATGCTTACTTCTTTGGCCTATGTTATACTGTGGATTTATGTTCCAGTATCTCAGTTCTTTATGTACTTTCCAACACTGGTTCTGCAGCTCAGAAATGGAGTTCATTCATAGCTGTTTCACTTTTAGGCACCAATCCCACAAAAGTCTCTGGCATATGGGAATGCTGATGGGATGACTCACATGCGTAAAATCAAGCTTGTGTTTAACTAATTGTAGGATCAGAGCTTTAGTCACTAGTGCAAATGTATGTTTGATTTCCTCCTGGCATTAGCATAACAGGTACGGAAAGATATGTTCTTACTGGGAGAGATGGAGAGAGGGTGGTGATCAGGGAACAGGGACAAGTTCCAGCCCCTCAAGTGTCTGTTTGAACTGACAATTTCTCTTGCAAAATGAGAGACTTGAACTTCAGGACTTCTTTTTCTTAGTGTTTATGATTATTTTTAAAAGAAAAACTAAAAAAAAAAATCACAGTAAGGTAGGATGGCTAAGATAAATAAAAAGCTGGTGTACCCTAGCTAGTTGTCTCTCCTTTTCAAGTTTCCTTCAGCCATGTTCAGAGCGAATGACAACAAGAGCTGCTGTGAGACTCAGCTCTACTGTGCTTCTGCTTTTGGCATTGAAAACAGTAACAGTCATACTCTCATCTTTGACCTCTGGATGCTCCAGATGCTGTTTGCTTGGGATTTTATGTTCATACATGTTGTTTTCATTATTATAATACCCATGAGTACTCCTGCTGCATATGTTTATTATGTGTGTGAAGCCCTGACCTATATCTCGGTACGTATCTTAGTACCGTGCCATGTTTACATTAATTTTTAGCTGCTCTGTGGCTTCCCCATGTTCTCGCCCGTTCTCATGCAATGGTCAGGAGTGGCCATGTGTAAAGCAGAGTTCCCTGCTGCTGTGTTCTTCTGCCCATTCGTTCCTTAGAGGAATTTCTCGTCTGCCTCATATCCTCTGTGATTGTCTCAGCTGGCTGCTGGGTCTGGATATTTACCAGTGCGATACAGAAACATCCCAGAGTCTGTATTGGCCCCCTCAGATTATATTTTGGTAGTAAACTTGGAATAGGTTTGTTCCAACTGCTCTACAATCACATATTTTTATGATCCTTCCCAAAGAGTGCACTGACCTTTCTTTACTTGAAAGAACAAGCACGTCATTTGTCCATGAGGTTTTGGGGCTCGAAGGAGCATGCAGAGGTGGGTAGCAGAAAGGCAGCACTTGCTGCAGCAGAAACAGGCTGCTTTGGGATTGTTTATATTTGGCTACATCAAATGAAAACCTAGAGTGGTGCCTGCTGAGGACAGCAAGGAGCTTCGTTTACTGATTTCATTACTCAAAGCGGTGCTTTATCTTTTCCCCTCCCAGCACTCAAAAGGCTTTTGAATTTCTCTGTTTAGCGCAGAAATTAAAGGTGACTCTGATCACTTTTCATGGAATGACCCTGTCGAGTTTGAAGTGATGTTGATTTAAGTTTGTGGAGGGAGAGGGCATGCTGCGATCCATCTGATGTGGCAGCCTCCGTAGACTCACAGGGTTATGATTATAATTATCATTGCCATTAAACGCTAATTAGTACTGTTAATTAGTTAAGTGCTAAAATAAGCTTGTCTTGTTCTGCTGTTTTGTTGTTTATTTATTTATTTAGGGAAGATAGGGAAAGTAAATTAATCTTAGAAAAATTTAATTTGGTCCCTCTCACAAGAAGAGTAGCTCTTGATCCTGTTCCTGCTTGTCTCTCTCTGTGTTTTGAAACCCTACAACGTATCTTGGAGAACAGCTGGAGAACAGCAGCAGCTCGCTATGTGCCTCTACCCTCCTGAGGAAGATCCTCGCTCCGTTACGATAGCTCTGCTCTGTACCATAGTTGTGGGGCTGTGCCTGTTCAAGCCAGCGGAGGGTTCGCCTTTGACTTCAGTGGCAGCAGAAACCGGAGCAGTGACAGGTCTGGAAGATGATTACATTTTCGATTACTCTGCAGTGATTATGTTGAGGGTTTTTTTCTGTGTGTCATCTCAAGCAGCACTCGCAGTGAGACAGTTCTCTTGGCTCTTGGAGGGCGAGTTTGTAGCAATATTTAATTTCCCCTTATGGAGATCTCTGCCTTGAAACAGTAGTTGGCAAGAGAGGATGATGACTCATGGTGCCCTGAACTGCCAGAATTGGGGAAAACCGAAGTCAGTAACTGCTCTGTAGCTGCAAGAAAGAAATTGTAGCTGATTCTTTTGCTCTCAGTCTTACAGTTTAGGGTACACAATTTTCATAAACTCAGATTCCTGAGTTGGTGTGAGAACTACTCCAAGTAATTTCAAGACGGTACAAGGACGGAAACTTGAAAACCTTCTCCTGTGGAAACACGTGCTATTTGAACACAGGGTTACCAAGGGAGGAAGTTTTTTACTGGCATGCCTACATAGTCCTGGCTGGAAAGAGCTGTTCCAGCTGGGCAGGGGAAGGTCTATTATGCCTCTACAAAATAAAGTCAAGTAGTCTCACTTGTGCGTAACCTTTCTCACTTACCTGTCATTTTCTTCTGAAGAGAGAGTGTCTTTGCTGGGTAAAGGGCTTAGAGTGCTGCCCCTCTGAACAGGATCCTCTCTTGTCTTCCGTAGGTCCTTCGTCTCAAGTGTGGGCATCCTGTAGGTGTCTGGAGCCAGTGCCATGCAAATGCTAATGACCAGAAGTGGAAAAAAGACAATGACCATTACTGAGATACTGTAGCCGCTACTTGCCTGTGGAAGAGGAAGAAACACGCACTAATGAGGGGAAAACTGTGCGTCTTTGTGTACATTAAGTGTCAAATATCATTGGGTATATAATTTCCAGAGTTTCTCTTTTAAAATCTTTTTTTAAGTTCCCTCTCTAATTTTAATTACTTAAATTTGTTATTTGAACTTTTTTTTTTCTCATTTGTACTGTAAACACTTTTTATCCACTCAAGGTTTTTCCTCTCTCTTTTCAGGTCACTTGATCCTGAAAAATGCACAGAATCCATCTTAATCCTCTGTTTTTAGTTAAGTTTTCCATTTGGTCATGTAAGTTTGCTTTTGCCTTTTTTTTTTTTTTTTAATTTGTAATGTTTTACTGAGTTTCCAGACATGCAGGCCCAGCTTTTCATTGTATCAACTTGAATTTCTTTTACTTCGCAAATAGAAAATCTCTGTCTTTTTGGCATCTGCAATCAGATGTACAACAAGCATCTAAAAACATGTAGTAAGGGTTTTGATAAACTGCTGTGTAGCACTAATTGATTATCAGAACAAGTTCATGAGGAATCATTATCTGTACCTGCAGAACTCCATACGATAATGATTTATGAGTATCTTGGTTTTGGTGGAGTGGAGGGAGCCCATGAGATATATTCAATGGAATGTGTAAGCACCTTTTGGGCTAGAACTCTGAAGGATGATCACAGAACCATTTTGATTGGAAGAGACCTTTAAGATCATTCAGTCCAACCAGTCCCTCAGCACTTCCAGGTCACCACTAACTCCTGTCCCTCAGCACCACGTTGACATATCTGTTAAACCCCTCCAGGGATGGGGACTCCACCAGTGCCCCGGGCAGCCTGGGCCAGGGCTTCACCCTTTTGGGGAAGTTTTTCTTAATATTCAATCTAAACCTGCCCGGCGATGCGATGAGAAGAAGGTAGAGCATGAGCTGCATATGTATGTCAGTGGTCTTGCTTTGATTGCTTTATGTCATCATCATCCTAAAACTACATGAAAAACAACACTTTGGGGCTGAGGGGTGTTAATGTATTTTGCAGCGTGATAGATTTAGCAGAACGTGCTGCAATACAGTCTGACTTGCACCAGCAGAGACTGAAACCGGAGAAGGGCATTTCATTTCCGGCAGACAAAAGCAGAGATTTCCGAGACTTCCTGAGTCCCTGAGCCTTGATTTTGTAAGGTTTTGTTGATTTGACTGCGGGTTATGATTTGCAATAGCAGAATAGATAAGCCTTGTAACGGCAAAATCGTTATGGGATAATTTCGCTTCCCTCTGAAGCCTTTGACAAATGCCCTGGTGATGCTGCTGGGAACATTAGGGAAGCATTTAAATTATGAAAAAGGCCATTCTGAGTATTCTTTAAAGAACTTTCAACAATGAATACTCAATTTCCGTTTCTGCCCCCATTGTCACTGGCTCAGTGGGTGGGAGGAGATTACAACCTGTCTCCAGTAACCCAGGCTGGCCTCCAGCACCTTTCTGCTGGCCCTCAGAGCGCAGGCATGCTGCCGGCGAGCCTCTGCTTTCAGGAGGGGTCTCTGTGCTACCTCACTGTTTACTGCTGGAAGTTAGTCCTGCGGAGGAAAATGGTTGTGGACTTTATTCCGAGGAAAGAGCAAACGCTGGCTGGCTGAGTCAGAAACCTTGCTAGCTGCTCAGGCTTGCCGCTATACCCGTTCCTTGGGTTTAATCCTGCGATACGTGATGAATCATTAATGAGCTCAGAGGAGAGCAGTGGCCTCCATAAACAATAGCACTTCTACCCTCATTTTTATATCAGTATGTGAAATATCCTCACCTTCCTTTGTCCTCGCCTGTTTCTCCGTATTTTTATTTTGTCCCTGTAATCCCGTTTCCTTATGCATCTTTTCGTGCATCCTGCTCGCAGAAAGCTCATCAGGCTCACTAGATATGAAAATGATAATATCTTCCAGCAGTTTTGTAATTTCTTCTGCTGTAATGGATAGCCACGTGCAAAACAATGAGAAACATAAGGATATTGAAACCACGCGTGTGTAATGATCAAGTAAATCACAAAGCTGCGAGTTTCTAAGGAGCCTAAAGGACTCCTGCAAAAAGTAGGGCATTGCTTCCTAATATAAGTTAGCTGGTCAGAGAAGAATACCAACCCCTAAAAACCAGTAGATCAAAAGTCAGTCTTTATTGAGGGAGACCTTAGAAGACCTTATACTCATTTTCCGGTTCTTTTTCTTTTTTTAATTAAAATTCCCGTTATGCTTTTTGGCATATTTAGAAGCATCCTGTTCTAAGCAGTCCTGCAGCAGCAACACCCTTCAGGAGTGAGCGGGTGGCAGGATTGTTCCAGCTCCACTCAGACCATGACTAACATACACCTGGACCTCAGGAAAAATGAGTGTGGCTGCTATGGATAAGCTCCCTGCCTGGACAGGAAAGGAAGTGAGGGTGGCTCCTGTCTCTGCAGCCCAAGTCACTGGCTTAAAAAAAAAGCAGAAGTGGTGAGTGTATTTGGACACCAAAAGAGGGCTCTAAGGTGTGGGCAGAGTGTATTTTCTGTACTACTTTTAAGAGCCTAATGTGGGAAAAAGGTTAGAAATATTCCGGTACTGATGGCTTACTGCTCAGTGTGTCATTCCTGTGGGTCACTCCTGAGGTATGGGGCTTCCAGCCTGCTCCAGAGCTCAGCTGCCTCAGGAATAAAGTGCCCCAGGTCCCTAGCTGTGGGCAGGGAAGTCAATTATTAGCTCTGGCCCTTTTGTCCTCTTCCTTCCTGTAAACCTCTTTGGAAATTCTGGATATAGTCCCTGTCTGTAAAAAGAGGTATTTTTGTTGTCTTTTTATTTATATAGTAAGGACAAAATCCCTAGCTGAGGAAGGTAACAAGGTTACCTAGACGAGAATGAAAAGCCAAACAAACAAATCACCACCTCCAAAATCAAATAAATACATATATTTCTTTAATATGCTGCCAGTACATTGAGTGGAACTGCTAAGAAGCGTTGTGCTCTGGATGGCAAGCTGACAGAGACGCGAGACCACACAGAAACTTCAGCTGAACAGAAAACAGTTTGTCTGTGGGCTGTCACTTCGCTCTGAGAGAACCGTCTCCTTGTTCCTTTTTGGCTGTGCTAACTAACCTGAGGTCTCTGCAGAGGATGGTGTCATGATGAGCTGTGGCACCTGAGAGCAAACTGTTCCTGCCCTTGTGATCTCTCTTATCAGGGCTTGAGGAGGACGAAAAGAGCCAGTGTCTGTGGAAGGCTGTGAGGGCGTCGCAGCACACAGTGCCTGTATCCTTTCAGCAGCGACACAGACTGGTTCATCCCCACCTGAAAGGATGTGGAAGAGAAAAACAGAGCGTATGGTTTCTATATCTTTATTGAACAAAAATTTGGGTCTGGCAGCTGTTTGAATGACTCAGACATAATTACGTGTGCTCATGACGTTCACTTTACTTACAGCTTTTGGTAAACAGCATGGCCGCAGTTTGAGACTGTCTGGGGCTGTACTCTGGACTGTACATTGAAATGTGAGAGAAGGAAGAGAGGGTGGTTCGTGGATCCTGCGTGGCTCTCCTGAGCCAAGGAAGATGAGGAGGTGTTCTCGTTTTTGAGATCTCATATGATGGTCCTTTGTAAATGCTCTTTCAACCTTCAGGTTTTGATGTTGGTGACTTCTGTAACATGATGGGGAATGAAAAAGACCTTTCTAACTGAGTTTCTCACTTTTTAATTTTCTTCTGTTGCTGTTCTCTAATGATACAGGCAGTACAGCCACTTCCCCAAAATCTTTTCTGTACCATTCGTTACGTTTCCATACTTCTTACAGGGCTTGCCGAGTCTTCACATCCAAAGAAAACACTCCTGTTCTTGTCAATCTCTCATCATGTTTGAAGCATTTGCTTTGATTACTTCATTTTTCTTCCTGGAGCCCACTAGTCCTTTAAAACTCAGCTTACCACCACCCTGGAGGTGCCTCCAGATGGAACCAAAGGGTAGATTAGTATTAAAATGGATCACGTGTCTGGCAATAGGGGATGGAGAAGTTTTTATATTCATCTTTGTAGAGTATGACGCATACTGGAATTTTGGCATTAGCAGCAAATGCAGTCATCATACTTTGAATAGATTTTTTTGTTATTTAAATTTATTTATATTTAATCCTCTCCTATCTCTGTTCGAGCTTTCTCCCTTGAAATGAATAGGTGAACATTATGAGCTTTCTAAATTTTTAATTAGGTCTTATAGACTAGATAAGTGTGGTTTTCAATTATTAAAAACCCAAACTTTTTTCTTGACTTTTGGAACAACAATTGGAAGGGAGGTTTACCCAGGCCATAATGTGAACACTGAAATACAAGGCTAAGTACATTTGGTTTTTAATAACCCCTCTAGTCTGGACTGGGCTGTATCAGTCCATAGCTGGACAGATCTCATGTTGAAGGGATCTGCCTGTATCGACGGTAAAGGAACTGCTTGCTTTTACGACCCTGAGGTTTACTTTGAAATCTCTGCAGGTCAGGATGTGGATACACAAGGGGAGAGGGCTTTGACTGAGGTGGAGGTGGGCGTGATGCCCTGCAATGCAGCATCCTGTTTGTTTGTTCCATCCATTAACACTGGGGTGCAGTTTCTCACATGCCTGGCAGGAGTGGCTTTAGACACAGGAAGAGTGGGTAGTAAAGAGCTGTGCAGAAGCCAGGAAGCTGTGCGGATGCAATACCCTGGTTGTAGAGGTTGGTCAAAGGATCACAATTCCTTTGTTTTCAATGCTGAGTTGGCCTTTCCAAAGACAAGGTGAAAAATAATTTCTGATGCAAGTGCTTTAACTTTAAGTGGATCTATATAGATCCACTGAAATTTTTGAATTGAAATTTTTGGGTGTTTTTTCTTCCTGCTTACGAGGTAGACGTTCTGTTTCTCAAACACCCCCACTTTTTACAGAACAGGCAGGACATTTTACTTCTGTGCCTAAGCTTGTGTCTTCAAGTATCTTTTGATATATTCTTTATTTCTCTCCTGTGGTGTATAGCTTCACCAGAAACTTCACTGTCTCCTGTGTGTTGTGTTCCTTACAGTGGGATGCATAGAGTTTTCTTGAAGCTCCTGTTTGGGAAGAGAATTAGAGGAGGGCAGCGGCCAACTCCTTGCCACTTCCAGATGTGCTGACGCAAAACCAGAAGGACCTGTCGGGCTGCCCTTTTTGGAGTGGACGACAAGTCAAGTGCTCCTGTCAAATGACTTGACAAGTCCCTTAGGTATCACAATGCAGATTTCCCCTTATTTTAGGGCTTGTGTTACACGTTGTGAGCTGGATGGTGGTTTTTATTAAGTGGTCAGACATGTATTGCTCACTTCCTCTGATTTCATTAGACAGCTCTATGACTATAATTTCTACTGGCCCTCTTACTCAGACATGTGCATTTACCTGTCATTGGGGTTTAGCGTAGTAGTATTGCAAATTTTGACTTATTAAAGTTCATGTTGCCACAGAAACACTTTTACTTTCAAAATTATTTTTCTACTGGCCCTCTTACTCAGACATGTGCATTTACCTGTCATTGGGGTTTAGCGTAGTAGTATTGCAAATTTTGACTTATTAAAGTTCATGTTGCCACAGAAACACTTTTACTTTCAAAATTATTTACATTTCCTTTGGGACAACTGACTTTTCTGTATTTTTCATCGTGCCTCTGACTTCGTTTTAAAATGAATTTCATAGCTAGGTGCAGTATCCTACTGCGCACGATTATTGCGCCAATATAAAATCTGAACATCGCCAAGTCATTTCCAAAAATCTAAAAAATCAACAGAAAAATCCTCCTTTTTGCCTTAAACTGGGTCATTTACCTGACATTTAAAATATTGGCTTTAATATTTCTTTCCACCTCATTAGAGTTAAATAATCCATGAGAGAGCGTGTATTAGGAATCAGTTCAAAATATTACAATACTGGTTTTGGAAAAGCCTCATAAATCTGCCTCATATTGGGGCCGATACCTCATATGTTGGTTAACAGCCAAATTAATGGGGTATTCATCTGCAGACTCGGGGAGCTATGCCTTACAGGCTAATTAAAAGTAAAAAACAGGACAACCAAGAGTTGTCTTTTGTAAATTACAAGTCTTTTATGTGCTGCGGAGGTGTCAGCACTATTATAAGGACTAATGAGACATTTTACAACATCCCAGTACCAGGGAGGAAGTGCTATTGTATGTTCTTTAAAGATTATTAAGTATCTTTAGCACGTTGGGGTTAGATTTAAGGGTGCCTTCAGTGCTTACCTACTGCTGCAAGAGGAAGTGCTTTATTGTCTCGTAAGGAGAAATGGGGCTTTTTGAAGAATTAAATGCTTGTCTGTAACGGCGAGTTTCCACTTCCGAAAGCCGCTAGAAGGAAACGAGCAAATTGCTGTAAAAGTGGTGGCCTCCGTTTGTTCCTGTCCACTGACAAGTCTCAGCCACACGGTACAGATCTAAACTCGCCCGCTGTGATGGCATTTCACATCAGTTTACTCTGAAATACGTTCAAGAATTTCTGTTGCTCAACTCCCCTCCCCAGCACACTCCCAGATAGCTCCTCTTGGTTTCCCTTAACAACTGTAATCAGCACAAAGACTCGTCCAATGCTGCATGGCTTTTCCCAGTAAAATTAGATGATCCCATTCCT